>NC_091338.1:15784024-15789024 GCF_038502225.1 Cherax quadricarinatus
GACAAGGTTAAGGATCCTAGCTTTATTGACAAGCTATTTACAGGTTAAGGATTCCTAACTTTATTGACAAGCTAAGAGCTGTTACCTACATCAGCTCATTTGAAAGCATTTTTATTGTTATGAGACATACACGTGGGAAGGGAACAGGATGAAGTTGGAGCCATCTGTGGGCCAGCATTTTCATTTGATCAACTGACGTTATCTCGTTGACATCATTATGCTGAACAGAATGTGTTTCCATACTCGAGTCATCCTGGGTATGTATGATCTCAGATGGAGTGATGTTCTGGAGAAGGGTACAGCCAGAGTGAAGTTGCTGCTTTCTGCCCGTCTTGTGGCATAAAAGCTTGTTTCGCGCTGTCCTCAGTGGATCCAAGTGTGGTATTTTGACAATATTGGCCTTGTACACAACAGTAAGGCCACCCACATCCCTCCTATGTTGAAGGCTCTGCTGAAATGACAGATCCATCCAGGATGGGTCCAGGCGAGAAGATGAGACGTCTTGCTCTATTCTCTACTCTGTCAAGCAGTCGCAGATGAGGAGGACAGGCAAACCAGAAAGTGGAGCATACTCAAGGTGTGAGCGTACTTGTGCCTCAGTGCAGTATCTTGCAACCCCTACTGTCAAGCAGATGCGAGATACGGCGAAGTGCTGTAAGCTTCCTGGCTGCCTTGTTTGCAAGATTTACAACATGGTTCTTCATGGTTAGTTTGGAGTCAAATTTCACCCCAAGGATATCAACTTCTTCTCCAGGTGCCAACATCCTCCCATTCATCCTTACTACTGCACCAGCATTACCATCATGGTGCCTAGAGACGATCATCATCTCTCTCTCTCTCTCTCTCTCTCTCTCTCTCTCTCTCTCTCTCTCTCTCTCTCTCTCTCTCTCTCTCTCTCTCTCTCTCTCTCTCTCTCTCTCTCTCTCTCTCTCTCTCTCTCTCTCTCTCTCTCTCTCTCTCTCTCTCTCTCTCTCTCTCTCTCTCTCTCTCTCTCTCTCTCTCTCTCTCTCTCTCTCTCTCTCTCTCTCTCTCTCTCTCTCTCTCTCTCTCTCTCTCTTCTCTCTCTCTCTCTCTCTCTCTCTCTCTCTCTCCTCTCTCTCTCTCTCTCTCTCTCTCTCTCTCTCTCTCTCTCTCTCTCTCTCTCTCTCTCTCTCTCTCTCTCTCTCTCTCTCTCTCTCTCTCTCTCTCTCTCTCTCTCTCTCTCTCTCTCTCTCTCTCTCTCTCTCTCTCTCTCTCTCTCTCTCTCTCTCTCTCTCTCTCTCTCTCTCTCTCTCTCTCTCTCTCTCTCTCTCTCTCTCTCTCTCTCTCTCTCTCTCTCTCTCTCTCTCTCTCTCTCTCTCTCTCTCTCTCTCTCTCTCTCTCTCTCTCTCTCTCTCTCTCTCTCTCTCTCTCTCTCTCTCTCTCTCTCTCTCTCTCTCTCTCTCTCTCTCTCTCTCTCTCTCTCTCTCTCTCTCTCTCTCTCTCTCTCTCTCTCTCTCTCTCTCTCTCTCTCTCTCTCTCTCTCTCTCTCTCTCTCTCTCTCTCTCTCTCTCTCTCTCTCTCTCTCTCTCTCTCTCTCTCTCTCTCTCTCTCTCTCTCTCTCTCTCTCTCTCTCTCTCTCTCTCTCTCTCTCTCTCTCTCTCTCTCTCTATGGTTTGACAAGGTTAAGGATCCTAGCTTTATTGACAAGCTATTTACAGGTTAAGATTCCTAACTTTATTGACAAGCTAAGGCTGTTACCTACATCAGCTCATTTTGAAAGCATTTTTATTGTTATGAGACATACAAGTAGGGAACAGGATGAAGTTGGGGACCATCTGTGGGCCCAGCATTTTCATTTGATCAACTGACGTTATCTCGTTGACATCATTATGCTGAACAGATGTGTTCCATACTCGAGTCATCCTGGGTATGTATGATCTCAGATGGAGTGATGTTCTGGAGAGGGTACAGCCAGAGTGAAGTTGCTGCTTTCTGCCCGTCTTGTGGCATAAAAGCTTGTTTCACGCTGTCCTCGAAGTGGATCAAGTGTGGTATTTTGACAATATTGGCCTTGTACATAACAGTAAGGCCACCCACATCCCTCCTATGTTGAAGGCTCTGCTGAAATGACAGATCCATCAGGATGGGTCCAGGCGAGAGATGAGACGTCTTGCTCTGTTCTCTACTCTGTCAAGCAGTCGCAGATGAGGAGGGGGACAGGCAAACCAAGAAAGTGGAGCATACTCAAGGTGTGAGCGTACTTGTGCCTCGTACGTATCTTGCAACCCCTACTGTCAAGCAGATGCGAGATACGGCGAAGTGCTGTAAGCTTCCTGGCTGCCTTGTTTGCAAGATTTACAACATGGTTCTTCATGGTTAGTTTGGAGTCAAATTTCACCCCAAGGATATCAAGCTTCTTCTCCAGGTGCCAACATCCTCCCATTCATCCTTACTACTGCACCAGCATTACCATCATGGTGCCTAGAGACGATCATCATTTGCGTTTTCTCAGGTGCAAATGTTACTTGCCATCTATTTCCCCAAGCTGATATAGGCTCTCAGCTGGTGATTGATGTAACTTAGAGCAGCTGGCATTTCTTCTCTTGGATAAGTGAATGTCAGTGTACAGTCGTCTGCATATGCATGTGATTCTGGGATGAGATGAAGAAGGTCGTTGAAGTAGACATTCCATAACAGTGGACCCAGCACACTTCCTTGTGGAACGCGCCCCAATAGGGATGTCTTGCTGATTCCGTTCCATTGAGGACTACACTTGAGAGATCTACCATGAAGGTAATCACTGAGGAAACATAGCGTAGAGCCTGCAATTCCCAGTGCTTGAAGTTTTGCTAAGAGGCAGGCCCTGGTGCCACACCCGGTCGAAAGCGCCAGCAATGTCCAGTGCTACCACACAGCTGACTTTGGATTCATCCAGTGACTGGTGCCACTTAGTGGAGAGGTTTAACAACAGATCAGCAGCAGAGTAACCTTTCCTGAAGCCATATTGACGATCACAAAGTAGTGAGTGGTAGTCAAAAAAATCTGTCATTTGTCTTGAGATTATTGTCTCAAGGATCTTACCAGTGATTGACAGGAGTGACACTGGTCTGTAGTTGCTGATTTCTGCTCTGCTCTTCTTTTTTGTGAACAGGGACTACATTTGCCTCTTTCCATGGAGAGAGCCATTTGCACTGTACTAGGCAGTGCTGAAAGATGCGAGTTAGAGGTGCTGCTAGCTGGTCTGCACATCTTCTCAACAATCTTGGGAGCTCAACTTGTCTGGGCCCACAGCCTTTTCTTGGTCAAGTGATTTAAGAAGAAATGCACCTCCTCCTGCCTTATTGTCACCCCTGACAGTTTTGATACAGTTCTTGCAGCTAGCCAAGGAGGGTCCCTTGCTGGATCAGGAACTTGCATTTTGGTAGCAAAGTGTTCAGCAAGAGGTCCGCTTTCTCTTGACTACTAGTAGAGGTGGTCCCATCCTGTCGATTTAGAGGTGGAATAAGTTCATCAGGCAGATAACCTTGTCTGTCCTTGACCAGGGACCACCAGGTTTTGGAGCCTACCCTACCTGATGCTAACTTTCTTTTAGTGTCCAACTCCCATTTAGCAATGGCCCACTTTTGAACATCACCCATATGCCTACAGGCTTGCATGTGCAAGTTCCTGTTATAGGGTGGTAGGATGTCTCTTATACCTTCGCCATGCTTTGTACTTAGCAGTAGCAGCCTCTCTGCAACGAAAGCCAAACCAAGGCTGATCTGTAGGCTTTGTCACATATTACCGGTGAGGAATGTGTTCTTGTTGCAGATTAAGGATGTGTCAGTGAAGGCTTTCACTTGGTTGTCAACATCCCCCTGGAGAAGACATTCCAGTCGGTGGTGGCGAGCTCAGAGCAAAGGGCTGGCCAAGTTACCTCTTTCCCATAGCCAGGTTGTGCGTGTGGACTCCTCACCTCGTTCTGTTGGGATCTTAAGTGTGGTAAAAACAGCCTTGTGGTCAGACGATCCAACGTACCCGAGGGTTGACAAGTGACTATGCCTTCTGCCAGATCACTCACTACTGGGTCAAGGGAGGAGCCAGAGATATGAGTAGGGGAAATCAACAAAGTTTCTCATGTCAAACACTGCAAGAAAGGTCATCAAAGTCCCTCTGTATAAGGTGCTGGTTGAGGTCACCAACAATTATAATATGTTGACAGTTGTGTTGTAGCAGAGAAGGGAGTCAATATTTTCCATTAGGGAAGTTGATAGGGTCTGCATGTTGCCACTGAGGTCTGTACATTGCACATGCTAGTACAGAGGTACTAGTGTTTATACAGAGCTTGAAGAACATCATTTCAAGATGTGTGGGGGAGGGGTGGCAACATCTATGTGCTGGGCATGAACACTTTTAGAAGCACACAGCAACACCACCTCCTTGCCCTTGCCTGTCTCTTCTCATCCATGAGGTGTAGCCAGCAATTCTTGCAAAATTTTCTGAGTCCTGTCATCCAAAATGTTTCAACAACAGCTATCATGTCGGGACGTCGAGTGTTCACAAAGCTGTGTGTAGGCTCTCAACATTAGTAATGAAACCTCTAATGTTGGCCGACAGGATGCTGATAGACGGCTCCTCATGATGAAGTGGTCAGCTTGAGGTGGTGGTGTGTAGGGAATGTAAGGTGCCTGCCCTTGAGGAGGTAGGAGGGTGCTGAGGCAGCTGCAGGGATGTAGGTCTGTGGTCTTGTATAAGGCCCAATCCCACCTGCTGGGCTGGGATAGGAGTAGCTGAGTGAGTGACGTGTGAGTGTTTACCAATTCAGAGATCCTGCTGGTTTTGTTCTGAGAACAGGTCTCTAAACAGGTGGCCCTGTCTGTCAAGTTCCTTTTTCTTCCGACACTGGTCCTCCTTATGTCCTTTCTTGTAGCATAGTTACACCTGGTGTATCTCGCAGGCAGTTGTTGGCAGAGTGCCCCTTCCGGTGACAGCGAGCTGCCTAGGTGCCTGGGAGGGTGGACTAGGATTTGTTGTACCTCCTGTGTTTCGCAGATTTGTCC
>NC_091338.1:15791524-15804024 GCF_038502225.1 Cherax quadricarinatus
TCACTCCTATCAAACACGCTCACGCATGCCCGCTAGAAGTCCAAGCCCCTCGCACACAAAACCTCCTTTACCCCCTCCCTCCAACCTTTCCTAGGGAGACCCCTACCCCGCCTTCCTTCCACTACAGACTGATACACTCTTGAAGTCATTCTGTTTCGCTCCATTCTCTCTACATGTCCGAACCACCTCAACAACCCTTCCTCAGCCCTGTGGACAACAGTTTTGGTAATCCCGCACCTCCTCCTAACTTCCAAACTACGAATTCTCTGCATTATATTCACACCACACATTGCCCTCAGACATGACATCTCCACCGACTCCAGCCTTCTCCTCGCTGCAACATTCATCACCCATGCTTCACACCCATACAGGAGCGTTGGTAAAACTATACTCTCATACATACCCATCTTTGCTTCCAAGGACAAAGTTCTTTGTCTCCAGAGACTCCTAAGTGCACCGCTCACCCTTTTCCCCTCATCAATTCTATGATTCACCTCATCTTTCATAGACCCATCCGCTGACACGTCCACTCCCAAATATCTGAATACATTCACCTCCTCCATACTCTCTCCCTCCAATCTGATATCCAATCTCTCGCCACCCAATCTTTTTGTTATCCTCATAACCTTACTCTTTCCTGTATTCACTTTCAATTTTCTTCTTTTACACACCCTACCAAATTCATCCACCAACCTCTGTAACTTCTCTTCAGAATCACCCAAGAGCACAGTGTCATCAGCAAAGAGCAACCGTGACAACTCCCACTTTATGTGTGATTCTTTATCTTTTAACTCCACGCCTCTTGCCAAGACCCTTGCATTTACTTCTCTTACAACCCCATCTATAAATATATTGAACAACCACGGTGACATCACGCATCCTTGTCTAAGGCCTACTTTTACTGGGAAATAATCTCCCTCTTTCCTACACACTCTAACTTGAGCCTCACTATCCTCGTAAAAACTCTTCACTGCTTTCAGTAACCTACCTCCTATACCATACACCTGCAACATCTGCCACATTGCCCCCCTATCCACCCTGTCATACGCCTTTTCCAAATCCATAAATGCCATAAAAACCTCTTTAGCCTTATCTAAATACTGTTCACTTATATGTTTCACTGTAAACACCTGGTCCACACACCCCCTACCTTTCCTAAAGCCTCCTTGTTCATCTGCTATCCTATTCTCCGTCTTACTCATAATTCTTTCAATAACAACTCTACCATACACTTTACCAGGTATACTCAACAGACTTATCCCCTATAATTTTTGCACTCTCTTTTGTCCCCTTTGCCTTTATACACAGGAACTATGCATGCTCTCTGCCAGTCCCTATGTACCTTACCTTCTTCCATACATTTATTAAATAATAGCACCAACCACTCCAAAACTATATCCCCACCTGCTTTTAACATTTCTATCTTTATCCCATCAATCCCGGCTGCCTTACCCCCTTTCATTCTACCTACTGCCTCACGAATTTCCCCCACACTCACAACTGGCTCTTCCTCACTCCTACAAGATGTTATTCCTCCTTGCCCTATACACGAAATCACAGCTTGACTATCTTCATCAACATTTAACAATTCCTCAAAATATTCCCTCCATCTTCCCAATACCTCTAACTCTCCATTTAATAACTCTCCTCTCCTATTTTTAACTGACAAATCCATTTGTTCTCTAGGCTTCCTTAACTTGTTAATCTCACTCCAAAACTTTTTCTTATTTTCAACAAAATTTGTTGATAACATCTCACCCCTCTCTCATTTGCTCTCTTTTTACATTGCTTCACCACTCTCTTAACCTCTCTCTTTTTCTCCATATACTCTTCCCTCCTGCATCATATATATATATATATATATATATATATATATATATATATATATATATATATATATATATATATATATATATATATATATATATATATATATATATATATATATATACATACGTTTTGTAATGACTTTTGGTGACGATGATAGTGATGGTGGACCCACGTCAGCTATGGTAGCTAACACTCAACATTAGAACAATAGTTGCGTGGCATGAAGTGTGTACCTCACTCTCAGTTCCTCGAAATTGGACAAATTCAGCAACTCACCGACCATTATCATAATGATATACAATACCGACAAGTAGAAGAATAAGACACATGTGCAACTGTGGGGTCTTCTTACTTCTGAAACGTTTTACTCAGATAGCAGGATTCTTCAGTCCAATATGAAGGCAGCAGAATCATTGGATGCTGAGGGACTGATCACATCTCTACCCTACATCTGCTCTCTCCATTTTAGTCCCCTCTGTGTTCGACTGAAGAAGCTTACCTTGCAGGCGAAACGTGTCTGGAAGCAAAGATACCTAAATTGCAAAAATAAACACTAATGCAGTATGTGATCTTTTATTGACCACGTTTCGCCCACACAGTGAGCTTCATCAAGTCACAAATAGAACTA
Source organism: Cherax quadricarinatus (assembly GCF_038502225.1). NCBI lineage: Eukaryota > Metazoa > Arthropoda > Malacostraca > Decapoda > Parastacidae > Cherax > Cherax quadricarinatus. The sequence goes on from NC_091338.1 coordinate 15,793,983, forward strand.
CCTGGGTAAAGAGTACATGCGTATATATGATGATAAACATGATAAACACGATGATAAACATGATAAACATGATGATAAACATGATAAACATGATGATAAACATGATAAACATGATAAACATGATGATAAACATGATAAACATGATGATAAACATGATGATAAACATGATAAACATGATGATAAACATGATAAACATGATGATAAACATGATAAACATGATGATAAACATGATAAACATGATGATAAACATGATAAACATGATGATAAACATGATGATAAACATGATAAACATGATGATAAACATGATAAACATGATGATAAACATGATGATAAACATGATAAATATGATGATAAACATGATAAACATGATGATAAATGCATGAAATAAATATGATGATAAATATGATAAATAAATGATAAACATGATGATAAACATGATGATAAACATGATAAACATGATGATAAACATGATAAACATGATGATAAACATGATGATAAACATGATAAACATGATGATAAACATGATAAACATGATGATAAACATGATAAACATGATGATAAACATGATGATAAACATGATAAATATGATGATAAACATGATAAACATGATGATAAACATGATAAACATGACGATAAACATGATAAACATGATAAACACGATGATAAACATGATAAACATGATAAACACGATGATAAACATGATAAACATGATGATAAACATGATGATAAACATGATAAACATGATAAACATGATAAACATGATAAACACGATGATAAACATGATAAACATGATGATAAACATGATAAACATGATGATAAACATGATAAACATGATAAACATGATGATAAACATGATAAACATGATGATAAACATGATAAACATGATAAACACGATGATAAACATAATAAACATGATGATAAACATGATAAACATAAACATGATGATAAACATGATAAACATGACGATAAACATGATAAACATGATGATAAACACGATGATAAACATGATAAACATGATGATAAACATGATAAACATGATAAACACGATGATAAACATGATAAACATGATGATAAAAATGATGATAAACATGATAAACATGATGATAAACATGATAAACATGATAAACACGATGATAAACATGATAAACATGATGATAAACATGATAAACATGATAAACACGATGATAAACATGATAAACATGATAAACACGATGATAAACATGATAAACACGATGATAAACATGATAAACATGATAAACACGATGATAAACATGATAAACACGATGATAAACATGATAAACATGATAAACACGATGATAAACATGATAAACATGATAAACACGATGATAAACATGATAAACACGATGATAAACATGATAAACATTTCAAGATGGAGATGTTAGAACAAATGTTGTTTATTCAAACATTAGCAGAAACTTTTTTTTTCCCCCAAATTAAATTTTTCTTTTATTTTTAGTGACGAGAAAAATGTTTGTCAATAATGTTTGTGACGTCAGATGTTTCACATTCTTATGTGTTTAAGAAATATCAAAACAGAGAAGAAGACGAAGAATCAACGTCTATTAACCCGGTTAAATCTTCTTTATAATGGAGTTTATGAGTGTAAAGTTGGTCTTGTGGAGACTGTGATGATGTTACGTCTGTTGAAGCAAGTTGCATCTTGTGAAGAGGAATACTGCGTCATGTGAAGCAAGTTTTATCTTGTGAAGAGGAATATTGCGTCATGTGAAGCAAGTTGCATCTTGTGAAGAGGAATATTGCGTCATGTGAAGCAAGTTGCATCTTGTGAAGAGGAATATTGCGTCATGTGAAGCAAGTTTTATCTTGTGAAGAGGAATATTGCGTCATGTGAAGCAAGTTTTATCTTGTGAAGAGGAATATTGCGTCATGTGAAGCAAGTTTTATCTTGTGAAGAGGAATATTGCGTCATGTGAAGCAAGTTTTATCTTGTGAAGAGGAATATTGCGTCATGTGAAGCAAGTTTTATCTTGTGAAGAGGAATATTGCGTCATGTGAAGCAAGTTTTATCTTGTGAAGAGGAATATTTTGCGTCATTTGAAGCAAGTTTTTCTTGTGAAGAGGAATATTGCGTCATTTGAAAGCAAGTTTTATCTTGTGAAGAGGAATATTGCGTCATTTGAAGCAAGTTTTTCTTGTGAAGAGGAATATTGCGTCATTTGAAGCAAGTTTTATCTTGTGAAGAGGAATATTGCGTCATGTGAAGCAAGTTTTATCTTGTGAAGAGGAATATTGCGTCATGTGAAGCAAGTTTTATCTTGTGAAGAGGAATATTGCGTCATTTGAAGCAAGTTTTTCTTGTGAAGAGGAATATTGCGTCATTTGAAGCAAGTTTTATCTTGTGAAGAGGAATATTGCGTCATGTGAAGCAAGTTTCATTTTGTGTAGAAGACAAAACTATTGCGTCTGACGAAACACGTCCAGACAAGTCCTGGCAGTTACCTAACACAGAAAAACATTACATGTCCTTGTGACGAACGAGACATTTATGCAACATCTGGACATCTTTATTAAGGAAACATTTAGCCAGCCAGTAGCTTCTTCAGTCCAATACAGAGAAGAACGGTGAAAGATGGAAATATAAACACAAATGCAGTATAATGTGATCCTTTATTGACAACGTTTCACCCATACAGTGGGCTTTTTCAAGTCACACACGGATCTACCTGGGGTTGGAAGGTACGAGGGTATTTATAGGCATGTTCAGAATGTTGAGGTCAGAACATGCCTATAAATACCCTCGTACCTTCCAACCCCAGGTAGATCCGTGTGTGACTTGAAAAAGCCCACTGTGTGGGTGAAACGTTGTCAATAAAGGATCACATTATACTGCATTTGTGTTTATATTTCCATTGTGTCGGTATTTTATACCATTTATTTCCAACGGTGAAAGATGACTACGAGAATAAAGTAATCAGTCCCCTCAGCGTCTGAGTCTTCAACTCGTCGGTTTTCTAAACCACAACATCACATTAAGCGTCCTAGTTACTGGTTTAAGTCTTATCACTTACCCAGCGCATTAGAGATCTGAATATCTCTCTCTTTTAAGAAAGGAAGCAACCGCATCACAGTTGCTAGAATCCTGACGGCAGGTAATGGTATCTTTCTTCAAGTTCCCGATACCAGATCTTTGTGTTAGCTGCTCTGATGTCAGTGGCTTCTCTTCTTGCTAGGATTCCTGCTTACAAGATGCTAGGATTCCTGCTTACAAGATGCTAGGATTCCTGCTTACAAGATGCTAGGATTCCTGCTTACAAGATGCTAGGATTCCTGCTTACAAGATGCTAGGATTACTGCTTACAAGATGCTAGGATTACTGCTTACAAGATGCTAGGATTCCTGCTTACAAGATGCTAGGATTCCTGCTTACAAGATGCTAGGATTACTGCTTACAAGATGCTAGGATTACTGCTTACAAGATGCTAGGATTCCTGCTTACAAGATGCTAGGATTACTGCTTACAAGATGCTAGGATTCCTGCTTACAAGATGCTGGATTCCTGCTTACAAGATGCTAGGATTACTGCTTACAAGATGCTAGGATTCCTGCTTACAAGATGCTAGGATTACTGCTTAAAAGATGCTAGGATTCCTGCTTACAAGATGCTAGGATTCCTGCTTACAAGATGCTAGGATTACTGCTTACAAGATGCTAGGACTCCTGCTTACAAGATGCTAGGATTACTGCTTACAAGATGCTAGGATTCCTGCTTACAAGATGCTAGGATTCCTGCTTACAAGATGCTAGGATTACTGCTTACAAGATGCTAGGATTCCTGCTTACAAGATGCTAGGATTACTGCTTACAAGATGCTAGGATTACTGCTTACAAGATGCTAGGATTCCTGCTTACAAGATGCTAGGATTACTGCTTACAAGATGCTAGGATTACTGCTTACAAGATGCTAGGATTACTTGCACAAGATGCTAGGATTCCTGCTTACAAGATGCTAGGATTCCTGCTTACAAGATGCTAGGGATTACTGCTTACAAGATGCTAGGATTCCTGCTTACAAGATGCTAGGATTACTGCTTACAAGATGCTAGGATTCCTGCTACAAGATGCTAGGATTCCTGCTTACAAGATGCTAGGATTACTGCTTACAAGATGCTAGGATTACTGCTTACAAGATGCTAGGATTACTGCTTACAAGATGCTAGGATTACTGCTTACAAGATGCTAGGATTACTGCTTACAAGATGCTAGGATTACTGCTTACAAGATGCTAGGATTCCTGCTTACAAGATGCTAGGTTACTGCTTACAAGATGCTAGGATTACTGCTTACAAGATGCTAGGATTACTGCTTACAAGATGCTAGGATTACTGCTTACAAGATGCTAGGATTCCTGCTTACAAGATGCTAGGATTCCTGCTTACAAGATGCTAGGATTCCTGCTTACAAGATGCTAGGATTACTGCTTACAAGATGCTAGGATTACTGCTTACAAGATGCTAGGATTACTGCTTACAAGATGCTAGGATTCCTGCTTACAAGATGCTAGGATTACTGCTTACAAGATGCTAGGATTACTGCTTACAAGATGCTAGGATTCCTGCTTACAAGATGCTAGGATTCCTGCTTGCGAATTATTTAATCATTATTTTGTTTAGTAAGTGACCTGGTAAGCCAGTGGAAGACCTCCATCACATAACCATAACTTGCAGTGGTGGGTCATCATGTGACCCTGACACACGTCATGGGACACTCATTTTGTAATAATAATAATAATAATAATAATAATAATAATAATAATAATAATAATAATAATCTTTATCTCTACAAGTATATGTACAAGGTATACAGATCTAGCTGACATCAATGACATACTACTATATAGAAAGTAGTTTGTTTGCTGAGCATTTCGGGCAAATTAGGTCAGTTTTGTCCCAGGATGCGACCCACACCAGTCGACTAACACCCAGGTACCCATTTTACTGATGGGTGAACATGGACAGCGGGTGTCTTAAGGAAATACGTTCTACTGTTTCCACTCGTACGGGGGATCGACCCACGGACCTCAGTGTGTGAGCTCCTGAAGAAGCTCGCCTCACCTACCTGCAACGACAAAGTAATTTACAAACATTACTGGCATTTTCTTCCCTTACAAAAGCCTCATTATGAAGAAAATAACCCGCGAAAACGTAACTTAACTGTTAATACATTGTACAAAAAATCATTCTTGGAGTCAGAATTTCTAGAAAAAATAAAGAATCGTCAAAAATTACGATATTCAGAGCTATCGATTTTTTTTCTGCAAAATGATACTAATAATCAACGTTAAATGACGCTGAATGTTGATACTCTTAGAGAAGATGTGTATTATATGATCTGTTGTTGCCACTGTGGGGATGGTAGTATTTATTTGAAGTGTTAAACTCACACGGGTTTAACACTTCACTTAAATACTACCATCCGCTCAATGGCAACAACAGATCATGTAAAAGTAATGTAGGCTTGATCCACCGTCCATGTGTCTGTGAGTGTACTCACCTAATTGTGCTCACCTAATTGACGTTGCAGGGGTCAATTCATAGCTCCTGGCCCCGCTTCTTCGCTGGTCGCTACTAGATCACTCCCTGCTCCACGAGCTTTATCATACCTCTTCTTAAAACTCTATATGGTACCTGTCTCCACTACATCACTTCCCAGACTATTCTACTTCCTGACAATTCTGTGACTGAAGAAATACTTCCTAACATCCCTGTAATTCATCTGAGTCTTCAACTTCTAATTGTGACCCCTTGTTGCTGTGTCCCATCTCTGGAACATCCTGTCTCTGCCCACTTTCTCGATTCCTCTCAGTGTTTTATACGTCGTTATCATATCTCCCCTATCTCTCATGTCCTCCAGTGTCGTCAGGTCGATTTTCCTTAACCTCTCCTCGTAGGACATACCTCTTAGCTCTGGGACTAGTCTTGTTGCAAACCTTTGCACTTTCTCTAATTTCCTTACGTGCTTGGCTAGGTGTTGATTCCAAATTGGCGCTACATACTCCAATTTAGGCTTAATGTACACGATGTACAGGGTCCTGAACGACTCCTTATTGAGATGTCAGAATGCTATTCTTAGGGTTGCTACATACCCGTATGCTGCAGCAGTTATTTGGTTGATGTGCGCCTCAGGAGATGTGCTCGGTGTTATACTCACCCCAAGATCCTTTTCCTTGAGCGAGGTTTGTAGACTCTGGCCCCCTAGACTGTACTCCGTCTGTGGTCTTCTCTGCCCTTCCCCAATCTTCATAGCTTTGCACTTGGAGGGGTTGAACTATAGGAGCCAGTTGCTGGACAAGGTCTGCAGCCTGTCCAGATCCCCTTGTAGTTCTTCCTGGTCCTCGTCCGATTGAATTCTTCTCATCAACTTCAAATCATCTGTAAACCGGGACACTTCTGAGTCTATTCCTACCGTCATGTCGTTCACATATATCAGAAACAGCACCGGTCCTAGGACTGACCCTGTGGAACCCCGCTCGTCACAGGCGCCCACTTGACGCCTCGTCACGTACCATGACTCGCTCATGTCTTCCTGACAGATATTCCCTGATCCACTGCAGTGCCTTCCCTGTCATCCCTGCCTGGTCCTCTAGCTTTTGTACTAATCTCTTGTGTGGAACTGTGTCCAAGAAAACGCCATCTATCCACCTCTTTCTCTCTCTCTCTCTATCTCTCTCTATCTCTCTCTCTCTCTCTCTTGTCTACTGCTGTCGCCAAGCCATAGAACTGCAGTAGGTTTATGCCACAGGATTTCCCGTCCCGGGAACCGTGCTGGTTGCCATTGATAAGCTCATTCGTTTCTAGGTGCTCCACTAGTCTTCTAGTGATAATCTTCTCCATGGCTTTGCATACTATACATGTCAGTGACACTGGTCCGCAGTTTAATGTTTCATGTTTGTCTCCTTTTTTTAAAAAAATGGGACTACATCTGCTGTCTTCCATACCTCAGGTAGTCGCCTAGTTTCGATAGATATGTTGAAGATTGTTGTTAGTGGTACACATAGTGCCTCTGCCTCCTCTCTCAGGACCCATGGAGAGATGTTATCTGGCCCCATCACCTTTGAGGTATCTAGCTCGCTTAGCAGCCTCTTCACTTCTTTCTCGGTTGTATGTATTGTGTCCAACACTTGATGGTGTCTTTCTGGATTCCCTTCTGTCTCTTCTGTGAACACTTATTTGAATCTCATGTTGAGTTCCTCACATACTTCGCGGTCGTGTCTCGTGATCTCCCCTCCTTCCTTCCTCAGTCTGATTACGTGGTCCTTGACTGTTGTTTTCCTCCTGATGTGGCTGTACAACAGCTTTGGGTCAGATCTAACCTTCGCTGCTATGTCATTTTCGTATTGTTGTTGGGCCTCCCTTCCTACCTGTGCATATTCATTTCTGGCTCTACGACTGCTCTCCTTATTCGTCTGGGTCCTTTGTCTTCTATACTTCTTCCATTCTCTAGCACACTTGGTTTTTGCCTCTCTACACCTTTGGGTGAACCAAGGGCTCATCCTGGCTTTCTCGTTATGTCTGTTGTCCTTGGGTACAAACCTCTCCTCAATTCCTTGCATATTGTTGTCACGTATTCCATCATCTCATTTACTGACTTCCTTGCAAGTTCTCTGTCCCACTGAACCCTGTGTAGGAAATTCTTCATACCTGTGTAGTCCCCTCTCTTGTAGTTTGGCCTCATTCGTCCTGCCCTTCTTGCTTCCCTCTCCACTTGTAGCTCTACTATGTATTCGATCACCGGCCCCGATGGGTCTTTCATATGTGATGTCCTCAATATTTTCACTACACAAGGTGAATACTAGGTTTAGTCTTGCTGGTTCATCCTCTCCTCTCTCTCTCTGGTAGTGTCCCTTACGTGTTGGTACATGAGGTTTTCCAGTACCACCTCCATCATCTTAACCCTCCATGTTTCTTGACCCCCAAGTGGCTCCAGGTTTTCCCAGTGTGTGTGTGTGTGTGTGTGTGTGTGTGTGTGTGTGTGTGTGTGTGTGTGTGTGTGTGTGTGTGTGTGTGTGTGTGTGTGTGTGTGTGTGTGTGTATGTGTGTGTGTTTGTGTATGTATGAGTGTGTGTGTGTATGTATGAGTGTGTGTGTGTATGTGTATGTGTGTGTATGTATGAGTGTGTATGAGTGTGTGTGTGTGTGTGTGTGTGTACTCACCTATTTGTACTCACCTATTTGTGGTTGCAGGGGTCGAGTCCTAGCTCCTGGCCCCGCCTCTTCACCGGTTGCTACTAGGCCCTCTCTCTCCCCGCTCCATGAGCTTTATCAAACCTCGTCTTAAAACTGTGTATGGTTCCTGCCTCCACTACGTCATTTTCTAGGCTATTCCACTGCCTTACAACTCTATGACTGAAGAAATACTTCCTACTATCTCTCTGACTCATTTGTGTCTTCAACTTCCAATTGTGGCCTCTTGTTTCTGTGTCCCCTCCCTGGAACATCCTGTCCTTGTCCACCTTGTCTATTCCACGCAGTATTTTATATGTCGTTATCATGTCTCCCCTGACCCTCCTGTCCTCCAGTGTGGTCAGGCCGATTTCCCTTAATCTTTCTTCATAGGACATTCCCCTTAGCTCTGGAACTAACCTTGTTGCAAACCTTTGTACTTTCTCTAGTTTCTTGACGTGCTTTATCAAGTGCGGGTTCCAAACAGGTGCTGCATACTCCAGTATGGGCCTGACATACACGGTGTGTGTGTGTGTGTGTGTGTGTGTGTGTGTGTGTGTGTGTGTGTGTGTGTGTGTGTGTGTGTGTGTGTGTGTGTGTGTGAGTGTGTGTGTGTGCTAGCAACAATTGATGCAGTACTAGTGAACTAAGTCATAGCAACATGAGACCTGCCACCCAGGCTGATGACTCGCCACCTTCACACTCCACAATCTTGCAATAACTACAGTACCTGTGACGCAAGAGTATCATACATGCGACGCAACATTATCGCACATATGACGCAAGATTACTGCACCAAATGTGGTGTTAAACGTAACGCACATGTGACGTTTAACGTACACGTTGTAAATTTTCCAGCTTGGAGCAGCAGATGGCGCTTTAATTCGCGTGCATCAGCTGGTCCAAGACACCCACCTTGTAAAACGTGTTTTTCTCGATGATTTTAACCACGATGGAGTATCACGTGTGTTTATCTGTCCAGGTTACGTCCCGTTAATAACACTCTGTTATATCTTTTGTTAGTTGAATTTATATTGCTCTAATTTACATTAGTTTAGGTAATGTGCTTAGTGTATGTGAGTTAGCACATCACACTTACATAAGTACTCATGGAGACATACACACACAATATATATATATATATATATATATATATATATATATATATATATATATATATATATATATATATATATATTCACACTCACACACACACAAAGCACTCACACATGTACACAAGCACCGCCACACATACACACACACGTACACAAACACACATGTAAGCAAGCAGCAACAATCACAGTAATAGGAAAAACAGCCTCAACGGTAACAGCCTGACAAATACCAGCAGCATGATCAGTAATCTCAGTGAAGACAGGAACAGCAGCAGCAGCAGCAAGATGACTGATATCAGTGTTAACAACAGCAAAAATAACACATGCAAGAGCAGCAGTAACATGATCAACAGGTTCAGTAAAGCAATAACAAGAGCTGCACTCTCGTCAACATCAGCAACAAGAGCTGCACTCTCGTCAACATCAGCAACAAGAGCTGCACTCTCGTCAACATCAGCAACAAGAGCTGCACTCTCGTCAACATCAGCAACAAGAGCTGCACTCTCGTCAACATCAGCAACAAGAGCTGCACTCTCGTCAACATCAGTAACAAGAGCTGCACTCTCGTCAACATCAGCAACAAGAGCTGCACTCTCGTCAACATCAGCAACAAGAGCTGCACTCTCGTCAACATCAGTAAAAAGAGCTGCACTCTCGTCAACATCAGCAACAAGAGCTGCACTCTCGTCAATATCAGCAACAAGAGCTGCACTCTCGTCAACATCA
>NC_091338.1:15806524-15826524 GCF_038502225.1 Cherax quadricarinatus
TAAGCTCCTCTCTCCTATGTGCAGGTTGGTCGTGCATAATCTATCCTTGACTGATGGTGAACATGTAACATACAGTGGTAACGACCCTCGTGTAGTCGATAGGCTTCAAACGTACTGAACTAAACCGGCTTGTCGGCTGCCTCGGCCGATATTAACTAAAACCAACAATGTTATCCGCTGCTTCACATTATTGTTATAATCATGGGGGAGCGCTAAACCTGTAGGATTATACAGCGCGTGGTGGGGATGGAAGGTATTCAGGCTTAATTCAGGGAACTGGAGCACAGTTCCAATTCCTTAGATCAAGAGCCCTCACCAGCGCCAAGGAACCTCCCTTGAGGGGACAGCTGCTTCACAGACGGTGACCTGTAAGTAGGAACTTCTTGGGTTCATTTGTAATGGTTCTTAATGAACACTGAAGTGGTGAAAGTAAGCATTCTCATTATTGTACAGTAGACATCTGTCAGCTTTACTGATAGTGGTGTACAGCAGACATCTGCTTTACTGATAGTGGAGTACAGCAGACATCTGTTATGGTTATTCAGGAAACGTTTCGCCACACAGTGGCTTCATCAGTCCAATACAAAGAATAAGGCGTAAGGAGAGGAGGAGTATGAGGTAATCAGTCCCTCAACCTGGAGTCGATGTGTTCAGTCCATCAATCTTGTAGAATGTACAGCATAGGGCCGTAGACGTGGCTTATATACTGTAGTGAGGTGAGGTGAAGCAGGCGGAGGCGGGGTCATAGTGGTACCATTCTGTACATTCTGTACAAGATTGATGGACTGAACACATCGATTCCAGGCTGAGGGACTGATTACCTCATACTCCTCCTCTCCTTACGCATTCCTCTTTGTATTGGACTGATGAAGCCACTGTGTGGCGAAACGTTTCCTGAATAAAGATTCCCATATGCTGCATAAGTGTCTGAATCTTCAACTTGTCGGTTTTTCAAACCATTCAAACCATTATACTGACAGTGGTGTACAGCAGACATCTGTTATACTGACAGTGGTGTACAGCAGACATCTGTTATACTGACAGTGGTGTACAGCAGATATCCGGTTTTCAGACATGGTATACATGGCTTTATTATTATTATTATTATTATTATTATTATTATTATTATTATTATTATTATTATTATTATTATTATTATTATTATTATTATTATTATTATTATTAGGGGTATGGACAAGGAAAGTAGACAGCAGATTCGTCGGTATAATCGCCCGGCCCAGGCCTTTTACAAGAGGTGGCCCGACCTTGGCTCCCTTTCGTGGGAGTGTTTCAGACCAATGTCTGTCATGGGAGGACGTACAAGTACCTCCTTGTCTTCTGGGACGAGCTGACCCCAGGCATAGCCCCATTCCCCGCCCCCACGGGGCTCGGAGGGAGAAGCTAGGCACCTTGGGTTGCCATAAACCCCGCCCAAACTGGGCTCGAAGGATGTGGCAGTTGCATAACGGCAGACGATGTCAGGAGGTGCAAAGGCAGCGAGCACTACATGATCCTTTTAGAGCCACACCCCAGCTTTGGGCCAAGCGCGACCGCTGGGGAAGCTCAAGAATGCCTCTTACTGTGAGTGTTGCTGCTGCTACTTCACCTCTCCGTTCCACTCCTCTGAACATAATGGTATGGACAAGTGCTAGTATTGGTATCTATGAAAAAGTGATCGAAACTTAAAATATTTATATTACTCATGTGCTTAAAATCGTGAAATCAACACCGAGCCTCACGATTTTGAGGGTTACTCATCTACATTCACACTCACATACACGCAGTACAGTACACACACTTTCTAGCCATGCCAGTATTCTGTAGCACCTGAGTAACAGAAGACATCATTGCTAGCTATAGTCTAGTTGTGAGTCGCTTGAGTCATTGTCCTCTAGTCTTCAGTAAACTAGAAGTTCTTTATGAACATAATGAACTATGGAAGCACTAGCTCGTTCACAATGTATCGGAATGCAGGAACAGCGTTTATTTGACGTTAGATCGCATCTGTGTACAAAAACGAGCAATTATAATGTATTGGTTAGATAATACACTTCTTCCATCATTTTACGGAAATATAAAGTGGAATCTCGTTGAAAATGTTTCACAAAACAGCTGTAAGTCTTAGTGAAAGAAATTGTCTGTCTCAGAATTACTGTCTCAAGGACAATGCTTGAAGCATTTAGTTAAGAAAGTTTGGGGAGATCTAAGATTCCCAGGTTCTGGTAACACACTACTAGCTCTCAGTCTGTCAGTGTGGAGTGATCCAAGATTCCCCAGGTTCTGGTAACACACTACTAGCTCTCAGTCTGTCAGTGTGGAGTGATCCAAGATTCCCCAGATTCTGATAACACACTACTAGCTCTCAGTCTGTCAGTGTGGAGTGATCCAAGATTCCCCAGGTTCTGGTAACACACTACTAGCTCTCAGTCTGTCAGTGTGGAGTGATCTAAGATTCTCCAGGTTCTGGTAACACACTACTAGCTCTCAGTCTGTCAGTGTGGAGTGATCCAAGATTCCCCAGGTTCTGGTAACACACTACTAGCTCTCAGTCTGTCAGTGTGGAGTGATCCAAGATTCTCCAGGTTCTGGTAACACACTACTAGCTCTCAGTCTGTCAGTGTGGAGTGATCCAAGATTCCCCAAGTTCTGGTAACACACTACTAGCTCTCAGTCTGTCAGTGTGGAGTTATCCAAGATTCCCCAGGTTCTGGTAACACACTACTAGCTCTCAGTCTGTCAGTGTGGAGTGATCAAAGATTCCCCAGGTTCTGGTAACACACTACTAGCTCTCAGTCTGTCAGTGTGGAGTGATCCAAGATTCCCCAGGTTCTGGTAACACACTACTAGCTCTCAGTCTGTCAGTGTGGAGTGATCCAAGATTCCCCAGGTTCTGATAACATACTACTAGCTCTCAGTCTGTCAGTGTGGAGTGATCCAAGATTCCCCAGGTTCTGGTAACACACTACAAGCTCTCAGTCTGTCAGTGTGGAGTGATCCAAGATTCCCCAGGTTCTGATAACACACTACTAGTTCTCAGTCTGTCAGTGTGGAGTGATCCAAGATTCCCCAGGTTCTGATAACATACTACTAGCTCTCAGTCTGTCAGTGTGGAGTGATCCAAGATTCCCCAGGTTCTGGTAACACACTACTAGCTCTCAGTCTGTCAGTGTGGAGTGATCCAAGATTCCCCAGGTTCTGATAACATACTACTAGCTCTCAGTCTGTCAGTGTGGAGTGATCCAAGATTCCCCAGGTTCTGGTAACACACTACAAGCTCTCAGTCTGTCAGTGTGGAGTGATCCAAGATTCCCCAGGTTCTGATAACATACTACTAGCTCCCAGTCTGTCAGTGTGGAGTGATCCAAGATTCCCCAGGTTCTGATAACACACTACTAGCTCCCAGTCTGTCAGTGTGGAGTGATCCAAGATTCCCCAGGTTCTGATAACATACTACTAGCTCTCAGTCTGTCAGTGTGGAGTGATCCAAGATTCCCCAGGTTCTGGTAACACACTACAAGCTCTCAGTCTGTCAGTGTGGAGTGATCCAAGATTCCCCAGGTTCTGATAACATACTACTAGCTCTCAGTCTGTCAGTGTGGAGTGATCCAAGATTCCCCAGGTTCTGGTAACACACTACTAGCTCTCAGTCTGTCAGTGTGGAGAGATCCAAGATTCCCCAGGTTCTGATAACACACTACTAGCTCTCAGTCTGTCAGTGTGGAGTGATCAAAGATTCCCCAGGTTCTGGTAACACGCTACAAGCTCTCAGTCTGTCAGTGTGGAGTGACCCAAGATTTCCCAGGTTCTGGTAACACACTACTAGCTCTCAGTCTGTCAGTGTGGAGTGATCAAAGATTCCCCAGGTTCTGATAACACACTACTAGCTCTCAGTCTGTCAGTGTGGAGTGATCCAAGATTCCCCAGGTTCTGGTAACACACTACAAGCTCTCAGTCTGTCAGTGTGGAGAGATCCAAGATTCCCCAGGTTCTGGTAACACACTACTAGCTCTCAGTCTGTCAGTGTGGAGAGATCCAAGATTCCCCAGGTTCTGGTAACACACTACTAGCTCTCAGTCTGTCAGTGTGGAGAGATCCAAGATTCCCCAGGTTCTGGTAACACACTACTAGCTCTCAGTCTGTCAGTGTGGAGTGATCCAAGATTCCCCAGGTTCTGGTAACACACTACTAGCTCTCAGTCTGTCAGTGTGGAGTGATCCAAGATTCCCCAGGTTCTGATAACATACTACTAGCTCTCAGTCTGTCAGTGTGGAGTGATCCAAGATTCCCCAGGTTCTGGTAACACGCTACAAGCTCTCAGTCTGTCAGTGTGGAGTGACCCAAGATTCCCCAGGTTCTGGTAACACACTACTAGCTCTCAGTCTGTCAGTGTGGAGAGATCCAAGATTCCCCAGGTTCTGGTAACACACTACTAGCTCTCAGTCTGTCAGTGTGGAGAGATCCAAGATTCCCCAGGTTCTGGTAACACACTACAAGCTCTCAGTCTGTCAGTGTGGAGAGATCCAAGATTCCCCAGGTTCTGGTAACACACTACTAGCTCTCAGTCTGTCAGTGTGGAGTGATCCAAGATTCCCCAGGTTCTGGTAACACACTACTAGCTCTCAGTCTGTCAGTGTGGTTGGTGAGTTACGTAAGCATGAACCTTAACGCTGTTAAGAATAAACTGAAAGAAACTAAGGAGATAATTCAGCAGATCAAGTAGAGAGAGAGCTGCTGGTTCAGTAGCAGCGTCACTATACCAGTAAGACACACATGCAGCCCTTACATATTTTTATTTTTAAAATTTTTCTCCCACAACGTAGGTTTCTTTAGACCTGAAGGATACTTTCGGGAGTCAGCGCCCCCGCGGCCCGGTCCCAGACCAGACCTCTCGGCGGATCGAGGCCCTATCAACTAGGCTGTTACTGAAAGCCACACGCAGTCCAGCGTAGAAACCACAGACTGGCTGGTCAGGAACTAATTTGAGGAGCTTGTGAAGTTCCATCTTGAAGACAGCCAGAGATGGTTGGTAACTCAGTATGCAGTTTACAGAGAAGACGTTTCGCTCACCACGGACTTTGTCAATTCTTTATCATTTCTCAACTGATGAAGTCTCTGGTTGATGAAACATCTTTAGATATGATGCGTCCTTCCCTGGAAACTCCTGCGTCCTTCCCTGGAAACTCTTGCGTCCTTCCCTGGAAACTCTTGCGTCCTTCCCTGGAAGCCCCTGCGTCCTTCCCTGGAAACTCTTGCGTCCTTCCCTGGAAACTCTTGCGTCCTTCCCTGGAAACTCTTGCGTCCTTCCCTGGAAACTTTTGCGTCCTTCCCTGGAAACTCTTGCGTCCTTCCCTGGAAACTCTTGCGTCATTCCCTGGAAACTCTTGCGTCCTTCCCTGGAAACTTTTGCGTCCTTCCCTGGAAACTCTTGCGCCCTTCCCTGGAAACTCTTGCGCCCTTCCCTGGAAACTCTTGCGCCCTTCCCTGGAAACTTTTGCGTCCTTCCCTGGAAACTCTTGCGTCCTTCCAGGGAAACTTGCGTCCTTCCCTGGAAACTCTTGCGTCCTTCCCTGGAAACTCTTGCGTCCTTCCCTGGAAACTCTTGCGTCCTTCCCTGGAAGCCCCTGCGTCCTTCCCTGGAAACCCTTGCGTCCTTCCCTGGAAACTCTTGCGTCCTTCCCTGGAAACTCTTGCGTCCTTCCCTGGAAACTCTTGCGTCCTTCCCTGGAAACTCTTGCGTCCTTCCCTGGAAACCCTTGCGTCCTTCCCTGGAAGCCCCTGCGTCCTTCCCTGGAAACCCTTGCGTCCTTCCCTGAAAATCCTTGCGTCCTTCCCTGGAAACCCTTGCGTCCTTCCCTGGAAACTCCTGCGTCCTTCCCTGGAAACCCTTGCGTCCTTCCCTGGAAACCCTTGCGTCCTTCCCTGGAAATCCTTGCGTCCTTCCCTGGAAACCCTTGCGTCCTTCCCTGGAAATCCCTGCTTCCTTCCCTGGAAACCCTTGCGTCCTTCCCTGGAAACCCCTGCGTCCTTCCATGGAAGCCCCTGCGTCCTTCCCTAGAAACCCATGCGTCCAGCACCAGACGAGCCTGGCCCATGACCGGGCTCACAGAGTAGAGAAACTCTCTAAACTCTTCAAAAGGTATATCAAAGGTCCATCCCTGGAAACCCTTGCGTCCTTCCCTGGGACGTCCCATGGTCTGTGTGCTCGTCCATCACGTCCTATGAGACCCAGCTGACAGTAATCCATCAGTGAAGGGTGTGGAAGGGACGCATGAAGGTCACTCAGTAAGTAAACAATAGTGGGCGTGAGGGTGACCTCAGAGGAGGGGCCATGAGAGGCCACACCCGAGAGTGTGACCTCATGGGAGCGACCATGAAAGGCCATATCACAGAGGGTGACCTCATTTGAGGGACCATGAGAGGTAACACCATAGAGGGTGATCTCCGGGTAGAGGCCTATGAGAGGCCGCACCACAGAGGGTGGCCTCAGGGGAGGGGCCATGAGAGGCCACACCTGATCTGTTCTTACCTCTGATAGTCTATACCCTACACACGTGGTTCATACGTTGGACTACGTGTGGCCAGTAGTAAGAGCCTAGTTGATCAGGCCCTGATACACCAGGATTCCTGGTCATGGACCGCCCCGCGGGGGCGTTGATCCCCGGAATGTCCTCCAGGTAGACTCCAGGTAAGTAGACACAAACAATATACAATACCAATACGTGCACAGGTGAGACATATGTTAACATTTCGGTAAATTAATTGTCGGAACGTTTCGCCTGCACAGCAGACTTCATCAGTCGAATACAGAGAAGAGAGAAGAATAGATTCTTCTCTGGTAATCGACTAAGGTTAATTTCCTACAAAAATCTGCTTGGAGAGTAATAGAGCCCTGTCGGAACTTGACTTCTATTAAGATGTTCTTGAATTAACTTTGTTGGGGCATAGTCGCTTAGATTTAAAGTTCTCTAGATGGACCAGTAGAGTACTGCCCTTAAGTGCAAGTTCTCTAGATGGACCAGTCGAGTACTGCCCTTAAGTGCAAGTTCTCTAGATGAACCAGTCAAGTACTGCCCTTAAGTGCAAGTTCTCTAGATGGACCAGTCAAGTACTGCATGGAGACGCAGGAGAAAGATGCGAGAATATTCATTTAGAGAAGCAACAGAATGAAGAGAATCATAAGTCATGACTGGTGTGTCTGTCAGACTGACTGTGGTTGAGCAACAGGTGCGAAAAGAGACACAAAATGTACAAAGCTGTTTCGCTCACAGGGGAGGACTTTAGTGACTGGGCTACAGCTCCTGGGCAGGAGGACCTCACTCAGGGGGTCATTATGCTGCTAGGATGTAATCACTTTTAATGTAATCATAGCTTCACCCTCCATCAGTTACCTTTTTCCTGCACCAAACAACATTAGTCACAACAGTGGTGAGTGTAACTCACAACAGTGATGAGTGTAACTCACAACAGTGATGAGTGTAACTCACAACAGTGATGAGTGTAACTCACAACAGTGATGAGTGTAACTCACAACAGTGATGGGTGTAACTCACAACAGTGATGAGTGTAACTCACAATAGTGATGAGTGTAACTCACAACAGTGATGAGTGTAACTCACAACAGTGATGAGTGTAACTCACAACAGTGATGAGTGTAACTCACAACAGTGATGAGTGTAACTCACAACAGTGATGAGTGTAACTCACAACAGTGATGAGTGTAACTCACAACAGTGATTAGTGTAACTCACAACAGTGATGAGTGTAACTCACAACAGTGATGAGTGTAACTCACAACAGTGATTAGTGTAACTCACAACAGTGATGAGTGTAACTCACAACAGTGATGAGTGTAACTCACAACAGTGATTAGTGTAACTCACAACAGTGATGAGTGTAACTCACAACAGTGATGAGTGTAACTCACAACAGTGATGAGTGTAACTTACAACAGTGATGAGTGTAACTCACAACAGTGATGAGTGTAACTCACAACAGTGGTGAGTGTAACTCACAACAGTGATGAGTGTAACTCACAACAGTGGTGAGTGTAACTCACAACAGTGATGAGTGTAACTCACAACAGTGGTGAGTGTAACTCACAACAGTGGTGAGTGTAACTCACAACAGTGATGAGTGTAACTCACAACAGTGGTGAGTGTAACTCACAACAGTGATGAGTGTAACTCACAACAGTGGTGAGTGTAACTCACAACAGTGATGAGTGTAACTCAAGTACCCGTCTCTCACATTCTCTGAGTCACAACTTGGCAGTGATCCATCACTGCAGTGTGGGAGGAGCAAGCCAAGGCCACTCACTGAGGAATTATATAATAATAATAATAATAATAATAATAATAATAATAATAATAATAATAATAATAATAATAATAATAATAATAATAATAATAATAAATAAATAAATAAATAAAATGAAATTTTTACCTTTAATAATTAAAATAAAATTATTACCCATAATAATAATTATAATAAAATTATTATTATTATTATTATTATTATTATTATTATAGGTAAAGATGTGCACTAGGTGTCAGCTGATAGGTCAAGTTACCCAGGAAGACCATGTTGTTCACAGGGAGCTGATGAACTTCACGTATGTCAGCTTCATGCAAAACATCGTTAAATATTACAAAATAACGTCAACACAATTCTGTGTCAGTAGATAATATACTATTTTTAATAATCTATTTCAATCACACCGTCACCCGAGACCTCCTCTTCTCACTCCAGCTTCTGGATGTTGGAACTGAGTAAGACGAGCCCTTGTATTGCAGCCCTGTTGAACTGCTCACCTGCAGCCCTGTTGAACTGCTCACCTGCAGCCCTGTTGAACTGCTCACCTGCAGCCCTGTTGAACTGCTCACCTGCAGCCCTGTTGAACTGCTCACCTGCAGCCCTGTTGAACTGCTCAACTGCAGCCCTGTTGAACTGCTCACCTGCAGCCCTGTTGAACTGCTCACCTGCAGCCCTGTTGAACTGCTCAACTGCAGCCCTGTTGAACTGCTCACCTGCAGCCCTGTTGAACTGCTCAATTGCAGTTGAGCAGTTCCTTTCTCCTATTCCTTCCAGGAATAGGAGAAAGGAGAATAAGCTTCATAGGGCCAGTAATGGAGTATACGATTCTTTTAACTAATGACAACGAAGGCTAACACTCTCAGAGTGAGTCAGTGACATCCTTGTATCAGCTAGGATTAAGGAAGGACTTTGCTAGCTTGAGCTAGTGCCAAGAACAGACTTTTTTAATTAGTCTAAGTTAGTAGGTAAATAAGTGTAGTTAGGTACAGGTACATATAAGTACAATTATCATACTTAGCAACATCTGTGTAAGTTACCTAGAATAAGCAAAAAAAAGAAAACAGCCGGACAAAATACAGGCTGGCCCCGCTTATACAGCAGGTTAGGTTCCGGGCTGCTTCTGTGAAGCAAAAATCGCCGTAAAGTGAAACATTACATTTTTTTCACTTTCAAATGCATGTCAAATGCATATAAAAGCCTGGTAACATGTTTATATTACGATTTATTAAGTGAACAACAGAACTAGGCCTAAAAAATGCATATACAGTTCACACATTACTTATCTTAAAATATTTTTGTCCTTAGCTTACAGTGAGTGGTGAATATATTTATTGTAGGAAGCCTGAATAAATGAAGAATGGTTATAAGTGAAAACCGCTACATTCGTGAAACGCCGTAAAGTGAAGCGCTGTTAAGCGAGGCCCTCGTGTAACTTATTTCCATCGGAGGGTCACATGTTCAAGCGACACAAGCTTCCTCCTACAATAAACAAAACATTCAAGCTTCTATTTCCACAAGATACAGTACATAGTTTTGAAAGACTGGATGAGCTATGACAGTGTCGTGGAAAGGACTTGATTATGCATAGTATTTCGGGAATAGTATTTCCTAGGCTTGGAAAGGTGTGGTAATTTTCATTGTAGATAAATGGTTCAGAGAACCGACAGGATGATGAAGCAGACACTTGTGCAACACTTTTTGTCTTTATTGTGGAAACGTTTCGCCAACTGGTGGCTTCAGTCCAGCCATTCTTCTCCGTGTTGGACTGATGAAACCACTGGCTGGCGAAACGTTTCCACAATAA
Organism: Cherax quadricarinatus; assembly: GCF_038502225.1. Taxonomy (NCBI): domain Eukaryota; kingdom Metazoa; phylum Arthropoda; class Malacostraca; order Decapoda; family Parastacidae; genus Cherax; species Cherax quadricarinatus. Next base: position 15,816,642 of record NC_091338.1, read on the forward strand.
ACCTACCCAAGTGTTGCACAAGTGTCTGATTCATTATAATTATCATCGTGTGTGAAGCTGTGGAAGCAGAGGCTTCACAGACTGCGTCTGGGAGAAAAGTGGGATGAGGTTCAGTGATTCAAGAGGAAGAGAGAGTTTAGTAATGAGAGTGGAGGATAGAGGACATTCTAGGAAGGAAAGGAGGAGCAGGAGGAGGAGGCGGTGACTTCCTGGGATGGGTAATTGATGTGCAGGTACCAGAGAGTAGCCACCCACTTCCTCACGCCCACCCTCACGCCCATCCTCACGCCCACCCTCACGCTCAAGTTCACTCTCACGCTCACCCTCACGGCCTTTAGAAATTAACTGGGTTGTATTTAAAAATCTTGATACAGTACAAAAAAAACACATAATTAAAAATTCCTCTCAAAATGCTGATGACTGAGTATAAGATACCATGTAAAAACTGCAATAAAGTAATCTTGAACTAAGATTATATAATAAACATAACATTAGAACTAGACGACAGTCTAAAGTTCTGATTTTACCCACACAGTTGATTTTCAAAAGTTGCATCAGGCAGGTCCATGGTTGACAGAAATATAATCGAATCAAGTTTCAGGTAAAATAGTAATGATTTTAATATGAATATTAGTTCAGGGTTATATAAATTAGCTTCATTGATAATTAATAAAATTTTTGAGGAGGTTAAGCTATGTCTGACATGTCAATCATAATAAATCTTGTTTGACATGTGACCTGACCTAATCTTCACTATATACACAAACACACACACACACACACACACACACACACACACACACACACACACACACACACACACACACACACACCTGGAACGGAACAGGAGTATAAATGCCAACCAGCACGGATTCACGGAAGGCAAATCCTGTGTCACAAACCTTCTGGAGTTTTATGATAAAATAACAGAAGTAAGACAAGAGAGAGAGGGGTGGGTTGATTGCATCTTCTTGGACTGCAAGAAGGCCTTTGACACAGTTCCTCACAAGAGATTAGTGCAGAAGCTAGAGCATCAGGCGCATATAACAGGAAGGGCACTGCAATGGATCAGAGAATACCTGACAGGGAGGCAACAACGAGTCATGGTACGTAATGATGTATCACAGTGGGCACCTGTGACGAGCGGGGTCCCACAGGGGTCGGTCCTAGGACCAGTGCTATTTTTGGTATATGTGAACGACATGACGGAAGGGTTAGACTCAGAAGTGTCCCTGTTTGCAGATGATGTGAAGTTAATGAGGAGAATTAAATCTGATGAGGACCAGGCAGGACTTCAAAGAGACCTGGACAGACTGGACACCTGGTCCAGCAAATGGCTTCTCGAATTTAATCCTGCCAAATGCAAAGTCATGAAGATAGGGAAAGGGCACAGAAGACCACAGACAGAGTATAGGCTAGGTGGCCAAAGACTGCAAACCTCACTCAAGGAGAAAGATCTTGGGGTGAGTATAACACCGAGCATGTCTCCGGAAGCACACATCAATCAGATAACTGCTGCAGCATATGGGCGCCTGGCAAACCTGAGAACAGCATTCCGACACCTTAGTAAGGAATCATTCAAGACACTGTACACCGTGTATGTCAGGCCCATACTGGAGTATGCAGCACCTGTTTGGAACCCGCACTTGATAAAGCACGTCAAGAAACTAGAGAAAGTACAAAGGTTTGCAACAAGGTTAGTTCCAGAGCTAAGGGGAATGTCCTATGAAGAAAGATTAAGGGAAATCGGCCTGACGACACTGGAGGACAGGAGGGTCAGGGGAGACATGATAACGACATATAAAATACTGCGTGGAATAGACAAGGTGGACAAGGACAGGATGTTCCAGGGAGGGGACACAGAAACAAGAGGCCACAATTGGAAGTTGAAGACACAAATGAGTCAGAGAGATAGTAGGAAGTATTTCTTCAGTCATAGAGTTGTAAGGCAGTGGAATAGCCTAGAAAATGACGTAGTGGAGGCAGGAACCATACACAGTTTTAAGACGAGGTTTGATAAAGCTCATGGAGCGGGGAGAGAGAGGGTCTAGTAGCAACCGGTGAAGAGGCGGGGCCAGGAGCTAGGACTCGACCCCTGCAACCACAAATAGGTGAGTACAAATAGGTGAGTACACACACACACACATGGAAGTGCACACGTAATCTTTATATTTTTGCGTTGAAAATACTGCTTCTGGTGCATGTGTATCCTCTGCTTCTGCTGCTGCTGATATTGTTGTTGTTGTTGTTGCTGCTGCTGCTGCTGTTGCTGCTACTGCTGCTTCTTCTGTTCCTGCTGCTGCTGCTGCTGCTGCTCCTGCTGCTTCTTCTTCTTCTTCTGTTGCTGCTACTGGTGCTATCACTGTTGCTGCTGCTTTCACTGTTGCTGCTGCTGTCACTGTTGCTGCTGCTGTCACTGTTACTGCTGCTGTCACTGTTGCTGCTGCTGTCACTGTTGCTGCTGCTGTCACTGTTACTGCTGCTGTCACTGTTACTGCTGCTGTCACTGTTACTGCTGCTGTCACTGTTACTGCTGCTGTCACTGTTACTGCTGCTGTCACTGTTGCTGCTGCTGTCACTGTTGCTGCTGCTGTCACTGTTGCTGGTACTTCAGTAACAACATAAGAGAGGAATCTCAGCAAAGGAAGGTATCAGAACCCAACAAAAAAGTTAATACAATCTCATCCACAAAACCTCAAGTTCACTTCCCAGGCTCCTGGGAGGAGGAAGAAGACGAGGAGAAGGAGGAGGAGGAGGAAGAGGAGGAGGAGGAGGAGGAGGAGGAGGAGGAGGAGGAGGAGGAGGAGGAGGAGGAGGAGGAAGAGGAGGAAGGGGAGAGGAAAATGGGGGTTGTGAGGAGCTGGTGAAAGAAACGGGTGTGGGATAATAGAGAGAGGGGGACTGTAAGAGAGAGAATGGAGTGAATGGGATGGAATGAAAAAGAAGTATAAAATACGATAATGGAAAATCAATTAAATATGGAAGGAAGAGTGAAGATAGAAGAGGAAAAGTAGAGAGAGAGAGAGAGAGAGAGAGAGAGAGAGAGAGAGAGAGAGAGAGAGAGAGAGAGGAAGGCTTGAATAATTGAGGGGAGTCGACCACCCCCCTAACCCCATCCATTACCACTTTAGAGTCAACCTGAAGTGAAGCTTAAGCGTCAAGTTGTGGTGAAGCTTGAGTCAAGCTGAGTTAGAGCTTCAGTCAAGCTGAGGTGAAGCTTAAGCGTCAAGCTGAGGTGAAGCTTGAGTGTCAATCTGATGTTAAGCTTGAGTCAAGCTGAAGTGAAGCTTGAGCGTCAAGCTGAGGTGAAGCTTGAGCGTCAAGCTAAGGTGAAGCTTGAGCGTCAAGCTGAGGTGAAGCTTGAGTCAAGCTGAGGTGAAGCTTGAGTCAAGCTGAGGTGAAGCTTGAGCGTCAAGCTGAGGTGAAACTTGAGCGTCAAGCTGAGGTGAAACTTGAGCGTCAAGCTGAGGTGAAGCTTGAGAGTCAAGCTGAGGTGAAGCTTGAGAGTCAGCTTAATCTTCCCACTTTCTGGTTTCCGCTTATTACCAACTTTGCGTTATGAGCGTCGAGCTGTCAGTCATTATGTGCGTTACCAGACAGAAGCTGCGTTACCAGACAGAAGCTGCGTTACCAGACAGAAGCTGCGTTACCAGACAGAAGCTGCGTTACCAGACAGAAGCTGCGTTACCAGACAGAAGCTGCGTTACCAGACAGAAGTTGCGTTACCAGACAGAAGCTGCGTTACCAGACAGAAGCTGCGTTAATAGACAGAAGCTGCGTTACCATACTGGAGCTGATTTAACAGACAGGAGCTCTGTTAACAGACAGGAGCTCTGTTAACAGACAGGAGCTCTGTTAACAGACAGGAGCTCTGTTAACAGACAGGAGCTGCATTAACAGACAGGAGCTGCGTTAACAGACAGGAGCTGCGTTAACAGACAGCAGCTGCGTCACCATACTGGAGCTGCTTTAACAGACAGGAGCTGCATTACCAGACAGGAGCTTCGTTAACAGACAGGAGCTGCGACAGGAACTGCGTTACCATACCGAAGCTGCTTTAACAGACAGGAGCTGCGTTACCAGACAGGAGCTTCGTTAACAGACAGGAGCTGCGACAGGAACTGCGTTACCATACCGAAGCTGCTTTAACAGACAGGAGCTGCGTTACCAGACAGGAGCTTCGTTAACAGAAAGAGTTCTGCATTATCAGACAGGTTCTATATTATCAGGCAGGTTATACGTTACCAAACATTATCTACGTTACTTTGACTCACGAAATCGTAGTGACACGATTGCAAACAAACCATACCCCTGGCGGGATTTGAACCCGCGGTCAATCGTGTCATTACGATTTCGTGAGTCATGTTGACGGCAGTGAGGGGACTTGAGCTAGAGTTCGTCACGGCCACGCTAGCTGGAGATCCGTCTGTAAAAACTTGCATTTGTGGTCACAGAGGTGCCTGTGCTAACCTTCCTATGGTGTAGAAATATACCTAGTTGGATGAATCTTATTGTGGCTAGCTGGTCTAGTGGCTAACGCGACGGGCTGGAGTTTTGAGACTCTCTGACCGCGGGTTCAAATCCCGCCCGTGGTATGGATTATCTACGTTCCCAGACCTCATCTGCGTTACCAGACCTGCGCTTAAAGATATACTGGTATCCCTCAAAGGGAATATCAGTAGTGGTTGTCGCAACTCGTTTGATTCTTCCTTCAAGGTTACCGTGCGAAACCTTGGAAACACTTCTTCCAATCGGGTTTAAACTTTCAGAGCTTGTTTAGGCTACCTGTAGGAAGGGGCGGACGGTTACGAAAAATGTGAAGTCCTTTCCCCTCCGAATGCTTAAGAATGCCTCAGTCTGTCGTCTTCAAACTTTCAGAGTCGGTATATCTTACGCAGAAATGTTATGAGATTTTTTTGCCGTGTGATAACTTGAGAATACCTCGTCTGCTCGGCTTCAAATTTACAACAACGATGCTTCTAAAGCAGAGAAAGCGTCGACATAATTTTAGCTTGTGAAGATACAAATTTAGCAATTTTATATAATAATAAAGTGACCGGTTGGACATAGACAGGTGGACAGTAATGCATTTTGCAAATGACAGTTTTAAACAACATAAAATATGTTTGGCAATTTATAACCGAAAGAAGGAAATAACCTGAGAGTAATATGGATAACTAAAGTGTAGTTTAGTCAGTGCTTAACAATAATCCACGTGGAGTAATATAAACAACGACCCCAGATGTAGCAAACAATGTTAGCAAAGCAACGACCTCATAAGTAGCAAACAATGTTAGCAAAGCAACGATCTCAGAAGTAGCAAACAATGTTAGCAAAGCAACGACCCCAGAAGTAGCAAACAATGTTAGCAAAGCAACGATCTCAGAAGTAGCAAACAATGTTAGCAAAGCAACGACCCCAGAAGTAGCAAACAATGTTAGCAAAGCAACGACCTCAGAAGTAGCAAACAATGTTAGCAAAGCAACGACCTCAGAAGTAGCAAACAATGTTAGCAAAGCAACGATCTCAGAAGTAGCAAACAATGTTAGCAAAGCAACGACCCCAGAAGTAGCAAACAATGTTAGCAAAGCAACGACCTCAGAAGTAGCAAACAATGTTAGCAAAGCAACGACCTCGGAAATAGCAAACAATGTTAGCAAAGCAACGACCTCAGAAGTAGCAAACAATGTTAGCAAAGCAACGACCTCATAAGTAGCAAACAATGTTAGCAAAGCAACGACCCCAGAAATAACAAACAATGTTAGCAAAGCAACGACCTCATAAGTAGCAAACAACGTTAACAAAGCAACGACCTCATAAGTAGCAAACAATGTTAGCAAAGCAACGACCTCAGAAGTAGCAAACAATGTTAGCAAAGCAACGACCCCAGAAATAGCAAACAATGTTAGGAAAGCAACCACCTCAGAAGTAGCAAACAATGTTAGCAAAGCAACGACCTCATAAGTAGCAAACAACGTTAACAAAGCAACGACCTCATAAGTAGCAAACAATGTTAGCAAAGCAACGACCTCAGAAGTAGCAAACAATGTTAGCAAAGCAACGACCCCAGAAATAGCAAACAATGTTAGGAAAGCAACCACCTCAGAAGTAGCAAACAATGTTAGCAAAGCAACGACCTCAGAAGTAGCAAACAATGTTAGCAAAGCAACGACCCCAGAAGTAGCAAACAATGTTAGCAAAGCAACGACCTCGGAAATAGCAAACAATGTTAGCAAAGCAACGACCCCAGAAATAACAAACAATGTTAGCAAAGCAACGACCTCATAAGTAGCAAACAACGTTAACAAAGCAACGACCTCATAAGTAGCAAACAATGTTAGCAAAGCAACGACCTCAGAAGTAGCAAACAATGTTAGCAAAGCAACGACCCCAGAAATAGCAAACAATGTTAGGAAAGCAACCACCTCAGAAGTAGCAAACAATGTTAGCAAAGCAACGACCTCAGAAGTAGCAAACAATGTTAGCAAAGCAACGACCCCAGAAGTAGCAAACAATGTTAGCAAAGCAACGACCTCGGAAATAGCAAACAATGTTAGCAAAGCAACGACCTCAGAAGTAGCAAACAATGTTAGCAAAGCAACGACCTCAGAAGTAGCAAACAATGTTAGCAAAGCAACGACCTCAGAAGTAGCAAACAATGTTAGCAAAGCAACGACCCCAGAAATAGAAAACAATGTTAGCAAAGCAACGACCTCAGAAGTAGCAAACAATGTTAGCAAAGCAACGACCTCAGAAGTAGCAAACAATGTTAGCAAAGCAACGACCTCGGAAATAGCAAACAATGTTAGCAAAGCAACGACCTCAGAAGTAGCAAACAATGTTAGCAAAGCAACGACCTCAGAAGTAGCAAACAATGTTAGCAAAGCAACGACCTCAGAAGTAGCAAACAATGTTAGCAAAGCAACGACCTCAGAAGTAGCAAACAATGTTAGCAAAGCAACGACCTCAGAAGTAGCAAACAATGTTAGCAAAGCAACGACTTCGGAAATAGCAAACAATGTTAGCAAAGCAACGACCTCAGAAGTAGCAAACAATGTTAGCAAAGCAACGACCTCAGAAGTAGCAAACAATGTTAGCAAAGCAACGACCTCAGAAGTAGCAAACAATGTTAGCAAAGCAACGACCCCAGAAATAGCAAACAATGTTAGCAAAGCAACGACCTCAGAAGTAGCAAACAATGTTAGCAAAGCAACGACCTCGGAAATAGCAAACAATGTTAGCAAAGCAACGACCTCAGAAGTAGCAAACAATGTTAGCAAAGCAACGACCCCAGAAATAACAAACAATGTTAGCAAAGCAACGACCTCATAAGTAGCAAACAATGTTAGCAAAGCAACGACCTCAGAAGTAGCAAACAATGTTAGCAAAGCAACGACCCCAGAAATAACAAACAATGTTAGCAAAGCAACGACCTCATAAGTAGCAAGCAATGTTAGCAAAGCAACGACCTCAGAAGTAGCAAACAATGTTAGCAAAGCAACGACCTCAGAAGTAGCAAACAATGTTAGCAAAGCAACGACCCCAGAAATAGCAAACAATGTTAGCAAAGCAACGACCTCAGAAGTAGCAAACAATGTTAGCAAAGCAACGACCTCAGAAGTAGCAAACAATGTTAGCAAAGCAACGACCTCAGAAGTAGCAAAAAATGTTAGCAAAGCAACGACCTCGGAAATAGCAAACAATGTTAGCAAAGCAACGACCTCAGAAGTAGCAAACAATGTTAGCAAAGCAACGACCTCAGAAGTAGCAAACAATGTTAGCAAAGCAACGACCCCAGAAATAACAAACAATGTTAGCAAAGCAACGACCTCATAAGTAGCAAACAATGTTAGCAAAGCAACGACCTCATAAGTAGCAAGCAATGTTAGCAAAGCAACGACCTCAGAAGTAGCAAACAATGTTAGCAAAGCAACGACCTCAGAAGTAGCAAACAATGTTAGCAAAGCAACGACCCCAGAAATAGCAAACAATGTTAGCAAAGCAACGACCTCAGAAGTAGCAAACAATGTTAGCAAAGCAACGACCTCAGAAGTAGCAAAAAATGTTAGCAAAGCAACGACCTCGGAAATAGCAAACAATGTTAGCAAAGCAACGACCTCAGAAGTAGCAAACAATGTTAGCAAAGCAACGACCTCAGAAGTAGCAAACAATGTTAGCAAAGCAACGACCTCATAAGTAGCAAACAATGTTAGCAAAGCAACGACCCCAGAAAAAGCAAATAATATTAGCAAACGATACCTGTCCGTGAGCAGCAAAGCTAAGACAATGCGATCTTTCACAGTTAGAAACCCCCACCACATAACACCAGACATCATGACCCTTTGTGACTCCCCTGCTAAACCTCATCTTCAGTAAGGAATCCAGTTTTGTTCTCCAGTTTACGTGAGAAATGAAAATATACTGAAGAGCGTACAGACAAGAGATACCACACTCGTACCAGCAGTAATAAAATTAAGATTCTCTCTCTCTTAGGAGTCGCAAGCTATTAGTTCTCATTCAAACCTTTAAGACACTGATTAGTTTTGAGACAAACGTGAAGAACTTCTCTGAATGACTGAGTGAATCTGTAACTCGGAGGAATTGAATGAAACTGAGAGGCAAGAGGTGCAACACGAACGTATACAAAGATTTCCTTGTTAACAGAATTACAGCTTTTTGGAATCAGGTACTGGGTAATGTTGTAAGGAAGACACTACAGAAATTCAAGAACCAGCTAGTCTATCACTTTGCAAGAACCAGCTGGGCAAATACTTTGCAAGAACCAGCTAGACTAACACTTTGCAAGAACCAGCTGGACCTGTAATTTGTAAGAACCAGCTGAATAAGCAGTGTGCAGGTACATGTGTGAACTAGATACTACACTGGGCAGTCTGAAGTCAAAGAAGTCCTGATGTTCACGCAGCAGCTACATCAGGACCATCAGCTGACAACGAAGGAACAAAATCAGCAGTAGTAGAAGTAGAGGTAGATAGCGGTGATAGTCAGAACAGAACTGGCAGCAGCCGCAAGTAGACAGGGGATGAGAAATAAGATGGAGGATGTTTTCCCCTTATCCTATTTCTCATTTCCTTGCTTTCGTGTGTTAAAATTTTAACTATCTTTCCGATTTCTTTTTCAAGTCCTGTGTTATTATTATTATTATTATTATTATTATTATTATTATTATTATTATTATTATTATTATTATTATTATTATTATTATTATTAATATTGTTATTATCATTATTATTAAATTAAAAGAGCAAGTCTGAACCCGTATGGGTCATATAATTATAACGGCAGTAATGGTAAGCTAGTGACCTATAATTTGAATCCACTCTGACCTTATTCCAGTCATTTGACATTCAGTCCCAGATCTCTCAAGAAAAAGTGAGTTGGAGGGGGTCAGTCCCCTCAGCCTCACAACGTATTCATCCTCCCTCAGTGTGAGGCTGTGGCACTGACCTGAGGGACTGGCCTGTGGCACTGACCTGAGGGACTGACCTGTGGCACTGACCTGAGGGACTGACCTGTGGCACTGACCTGAGGGACTGACCTGTGGAACTGACCTGAGGGACTGACCTGTGGCACTGACTTGAGGGACTGACCTGTGGTACTGACCTGAGGGACTGACCTGTAGCACTGACCTGAGGGACTGACCTGTGGCACTGACCTGAGGGACTGACATGTGGCACTGACCTGAGGGCTGGCTTTTGGCACTGACCTGAGGGACTGACCTGTGGCACTGGCCTGAGGGACTGACCTGTGGCACTGGCCTGAGGGACTGACCTGTGGCACTGACCTGAAAGCTGACCTGTGGCACTGAGAGACTTACCACCTCACACCTACTTCCTCTTCAAGGCTGAGGGAGGAAGGTGCCCTG
>NC_091338.1:15839024-15841524 GCF_038502225.1 Cherax quadricarinatus
TCTTGTACTCTTGAGTGCCTTTCATTACAACGTAGCAGTTGGTACAGTTTATCAGCCTAATAATTATAATAAATATATAAGATATTTAAGCTATACACTAAGACCTGTGTAGAAGTCCGTCTCAGTGATTATTATATTTACGTTTATTGTAAATATTATTTCACTTAGACTCCTCGTTACTAAAATTTTCAACTTGCTTCGTATTCGTCTAATCGAGTCAAAAAAGTTGACCTGGTATACTCTGGAGATATCTGTGCTCATAGCCGGACCGAAACGTCGTCATAAGCTTGTCTCGATCCTATGTGTGGGTTACTTGCGTATTGTTCCAGCCACGGTATTGTGCCTTTTTGTTCCCTGTAGACGTACTGATTTGTAAGAAGCTCTTCAGTAGCGTTCTCTTATGTTCTTCCCAGCCTTCTCTCCTCTTCCGTCCATAATTCTCTTCCACAGGCTGCTGCTGCTGCTGCTGCTGCTGCTGCTGCTGCTGTTTCCTGTTCTTGTGGTTGGTAAGTACGGTTCCACTTAGTCCTGTTTTTTGGATGCGCTCAACACTTTTCTGCTGTCAGGAAAAACATAGCAGTGAGGTAGCTCTGTCTTGAACGTGGAGTGTTGAACTCATCACGCAGGCAACATGCAGGCAACATATAGGCAACATACAGGCAACATACAGGCAACATGCAGGCAACATGCAGGCAACGTGCAGGCAACATGCTGGCAATATTCAGGCAACATGCAGGCAACATGCAGGCAACATACAGGCAACATACATGCAATATGCAGGCAACATGCAGGCAACATGCAGGCAACATACATGCAATATGCAGGCAACATGCAGGCAACATGCAGGCAACATACAGGCAACATGCAGGCAAGATACAGGCAACATAATGGCAACATAATGGCAACATACAGGCAACATGCAGGCAACATACAGGCAATAGGCAGGCAACATGCAGGCAACATAATGGCAACATGCAGGCAACATACAGGCAACATGGAGGCAAGATACAAGCAACATGCAGGCAACATAATGGCAACATGCAGGCAACATACAGGCAACATACAGGCAACATACAGGCAACATGCAGGCAACATACAAGCAACATGCAGGCAACAAGCATGTCCAAGTAACATACAGGCAACATACAGGCAACATGCAGACAACATGCAGGCAACAAGCAATGTCCAAGTAACATACAGGCAACATACAGGCAACATGCAGGCAACAAGCAATGTCCAAGTAACATACAGGCAACATACAGGCAACATGCAGGCAACATACAGGCAACATACAGGCAAAATGCAGGCAACATGCAGGCGACAAGCATGTCCAAGTAACATACAGGCAACATGCAGGCAACATGCAGGCAACATACAGGCAACATACAGGCAAAATGCAGGCAACATGCAGGCGACAAGCATGTCCAAGTAACATACAGGCAACATGCAGGCAACATACAGGCAACATACAGGCAACATGCAGGCAACATGCAGGCAACAAGCAATGTCCAAGTAACATACAGGCAACATACAGGCAACATGCAGGCAACATGCAGGCAACAAGCAATGTCCAAGTAACATACAGGCAACATGCAGGCAACAAGCAATGTCCAAGTAACATGCAGGCAACATACAGGCAACATGCAGGCAACATGCAGGCAACATGCAGGCAATATACAGGCAACATACAGGCAACATGGAGGCAACATGCAGGTAACATACAGGCAACATGCAGGCAACATGCAGGCAACAAGCAATGTCCAAGTGACATACAGGCAACATGCAGGCAACATGCAGGCAACATGCAGGCAACAAGCAATGTCCAAGTAACATACAGGCAACATGCAGGCAACATACAGGCAACATGCAGGCAACATGCAGGCAACAAGCAATGTCCAAGTAACATACAGACAACATACAGGGAACATGCAGGCAACATGCAGGCAACAAGCAATGTCCAAGTAACATGCAGGCAACATGCAGGCAACATGCAGGCAACAAGCAATGTCCAAGTAACATACAGGCAACATGCAGGCAACAAGCAATGTCCGAGTAACATACAGGCAACATACAGGCAACATGCAGGCAACAAGCAATGTCCGAGTAACATACAGGCAACATGCAGGCAACAAGCAATGTCCGAGTAACATACAGGCAACATGCAGGCAACATGCAGGCAACATGCAGGCAACATGCAGGCAACAGTCTTAAACGGCTGTTCTGTGCAATTTTTACATTATTTGATTTTTTAGATGCATTATTAAACTACTGTAAAGGTGTGTGTGTGTGTGTGTGTGTGTGTGTGTGTGTGTGTGTGTGTGTGTGTGTGTGTGTGTGTGTGTGTGTGTGTGTGTGTGTGTGTGTGTGTGTGTGTGTGTGTGTGTGTGTGTGTGTGTGTGTGTGTGTGTGTGTGTGTGTGTGTGTGTGTGTGTGTGTGTGTGTTTGTGTGTGTGTGTGTGTGTGTGTGTACTCACCTATTTGTACTCACCTATTTGTGGTT
>NC_091338.1:16146524-16249024 GCF_038502225.1 Cherax quadricarinatus
GCCGTCAGCACTGAGCAATATTCTAAGTGAGGGAGCACTAGCGATTTGAAGAGTGTCACCATCGGCATTGTTTCCCTTGTTTTGAAAGTTCTCAATACCCATCCAGTCATTTTCCTGGCTGTCGTGATCTTTGTCTTGTTATGGTCTTTAGAAGAAAGGTCAGCTGACATAATTATTCCTAGGTCTTTTACGTGTTCCTTACATTCTATTTGGTGACCCTCTTGAGTTTTGTATATAGTGCTCCTTTTGAGTTCTTCATTCTTTCCATACCTAAGCAGCTGGAACTTATCACCATTGAATGTCATGTTGTTTTCCACTGCCCACTGGAAAACTCTGTTTGTCTTCCTGTACTTTTTCAGTGTCCTCTACCATACTGACTTTCATCTGCAAATGATGATACAAAAATGTGCCGGGTGTTTTTATCTATGTCTGCTATGAGGATGAGGAACAGTAGAGGTGCCAGGACAGTGCCTTGGGGCACTGAGCTTTTGACCTCGCTGATGCTGGATCTTGTCCTGTTCACTACCACTTTTTGTGTTCTATGTGTTAGGAAACCGAAAATCCATCTGCCTACCTTCCCCGTAATGACCATGGCCTTCATTTTGTGTGCTATCACTCCATGATCGCATTTGTCAAATGCCTTTGCAAAATCTTTGTAAATCACATCTGCATTTTGGTCGTCTTCCAGTGCCTCCGTAATTCTGTCATAATGGTTCAGCAGCTATGACAGACATGATCGTCCTGCTCTAAAACCATGCTGGTTTGGGTTATGTTGGTTGTGCTGGTCCATGAAATTTGTAACCTGCCATCTCATCTTTCGAAGATTTTTATGATGTGAGAGGTTAGGGCTACTGGTCTGTAATTTTTAGCTAGTGCTCTACTACCTCCCTTGTGCAAAGGAGTTATGTCTGCACTCTTTAAGGCCTCCGGTATTTCACCTAGATCTAAGCTCTTTGCTCATCATTGTTACAATCTCAAATTTACAGGAAGCTCTCAGATTTATCCGTACCCTTCATTTGTAACTAAAAAATCATTGAGCATGAAAATGCAGGGACAAATTTAGCGTCCTAATTTGTACATGATTTAGCCAGTGTATGTGGAAGGTCCAGTGTCTCCACTCTGAAGGAAGGGTGGAGGTATGTTGGCAGATCCTTTTGATATTAGATGGAATATTGGGCAGACATATCCTCATTTCTTCCTCGACTAATTGTAGCCTTTTCCTCGTTAATTTTTATGTTTGTAGAAATGGTGACTTATAGAAATTTACTTTCCCATCATAATGCCCCTTGACTTAATGTTAATCATGCACAGTGGAACCTTGACTTATGAGTTTAATCCGTTCCGTGGCCTAGCTCATAACTCAATTTACTCGTATGTCAAATCAATTTTCCTTATTTAAATTAATTGAAAAGCCATTAATCTGTACCTGCACTCTGGAGACAAGACAAAATACTTAAATACGACAGCTTATTTATCTATCACAATTCATCTTACATAATAAACAATATAATTAACACAGAAACATGATATATACTTTAGAATGAATAAAATAGACCATAATATGGTGTCAGAGGCAGCGGCGGAAGCATCCGCCATTTCCTGTCCAACTTTGACTATAGTATCTTCCTGTGCTTTTATTGTAAGAGAAAACAGAGTATTTGTGAGGCTAACTACAGTAGATCACTAGTTTTCTAAGGAAAACACTGAAAATATAGTGTATATAAAACATAATAAATCATAATACACTACAGAATGTAAAGAAATATTAAACTGTTTATATAAAATGTATATGTACTTGGAGCATAGATGGTAACTCATAAAATTTATTTTATTACTAAACTTAACTGATACAATCTGTTTTGTTTAATCGTTGAACTTTAATGATACAACTTGTTTTGTTTAACTTTTCACTTCTTTCACTTGTTTTTACTTTTCACTGATTTTTGGCTTTTTCTCAACGCTCTTCTCACTTTCCTCTGCAGGACATTTCAATAAAAACCTGTCCAAGGAGGTTTGTTTCAGCCTCCCTTTCAGAATGTTTTGGAAATGTGTTAGGCAAGTGTCATTAAATAGCTCTGATGCACGACCAATTGCAACTTTCTGTGGGTGTTTTCTTTCAATAAACTCTGAGAGTTTCTCCCAGATTCCCAGCATTTCCTTTATGTCACTGGCAGAGATAACCTCCTCCACATCTGCCTCCTCCGTGGTACGAATGTCCTTCAAAACTTCATGATGCTGCTGCATGTGTAGTTCGTCTAACTCCTCCGTTGTCAGCTCCTCGGAGTGCTCCTTGATGAGCTCGTTCACATCTTCATCCACCTCCATGCCCATGGACTTTCCGAGGGACACAATCTCATCTACCACTTCTGCTTTGGGTTCAAATCCTTTGAAGTCCCTTTGAGACACAATCTCAGGCCACAGCTTCTTCCACACAGAGGTCAAGGTCCTCCTTGTAACACCCTGCTAGGCCAGGCATATCACGATGTTATAGTGGTCCTTCCAGAACTATCAAAGAGTCGAGTTTGTGTTCTCCGTCACGTCAAAGCAGCGGTGGGACAGATGCTTGGTGAAGAGCTTCTTGAAATTAGAAATCACCTGCTGGTCCATGGGCTGCAAGATAGGGGTGGTGTTGGGTGAAAGGAAGAGAACCATAATAAACTTGAACTCTTCAAGGATGTCATCTTCAAGGTTCAGTGGGTGAGCAGGTGCATTGTCCAGGACGAGAAGGGCTTGCAGGGGTAGGTTAATTTCCTGGAGATACTTCTTAATGGCAGGACCAAATATCAGGTTTTCCCACTCCACAAAGAACTGCCTGGTGACCCATACCTTCGGGTTTGCCCTCCACATAACCTGCAGTTTTTCTTTTAGAATCTTAAGCAACTCAAAGGCTCTGGGGTTTTCCAAATGATATACCAGCAGTGGCTTGATCTTGCAGTCGCCACTCGCACTGGCACACAATGCAAGGGTTAACCTATTCTTCATGGGTTTGTGGCCTGGCATCTTCTTCTCCTCTGCAGTTATGTAAGTCCTCCCTGGCATCTTCTTCCAGAAGAGCCCTGTCTCGTCACAGTTGAAGATGTGCAGAGGGATGTATCCTTTAGCTGCTATCACTTCTGCAAAAGTTTTGAGGAAATCCTCAGCTGCCTTCACATCAGAGCTCACTCCCTCACCATGCCTGTTGACAGAGTGAATGCTGGCCCTCCTTTTAAAATTGTCAAACCAGCCCCGACTGGCTTTAAACGACTTTTCCAGTGCCTTGTCCGCTGAAATGCCTGGGGTTTGCTGTAGCAAATCAGCGTAAATGCCTCGTGCCTTCTCACAGATGATACCCTCAGTCACGGTATCTCCTGCGAGCTGCTTCTTTCTCAACCACGTCAGCAGCAGCTTCTCCCTCTTTTCATGGACAGAGGTTCACAGCTTAGAAATTATCGTAACGCCATTGGCTGGCACTGTAGCCTTTATCGACTCCTGCTGCTTTAGTATCGTACATATAGTAGATGTACTTCGTTGGTATTGTCTGGCTAAATCCAGAACTCGTGCACCTTGCTTATGTTTATTTATGATTTCATGCTTTAACCATTTGGGGGTCGCCAGGCCCTCTCAGAGACTTGTTCTCAGGGTTGCCAAAATTTAAAAAAAAAAAAAAAAAATTTCTCATGAAAAGATAGATGATCTTTTCCCAATCATAATGACACCAAAAGTATGAAATTTGATGGAAAACTAACAGAATTATGCTCTCGTGAAGTTAGCGGTCTCGACGATGTTTACGCATTGGTGATTTTGCCCACTTTGAGCCCTATTTTCGGCCAATTCCAGTGTACTAGTCGACAAAAATCATAACTATTTCGCTAGAACTTCATTTTTTCTATTCTATCGAATGAGTACAAGAAACCACCCATTTACCGATTTCAACTATCCAATAAAGCGGTCAGAATTTAGCAATTTTGCCAATTTCACACAAATTTCAAAAGATGCCAATTTCCAAATAGGGTCCAGAATAAACAAGAAAGACATTCCTGGCACTAAAATAACAAGTTCTTTGTTCGTTAGTGACATCCCCAGGCCCCTCTTATATTTATTTGGCTTTCCACTTTGAATTTTTATTCTTACAAAAAATAGAAGATTTAGTTTTATGCAGACTACTGCATTAGTGTAGAAATGGTATAAATAATATCAGCGCACATGTGAAAGAATATTAGACTCGCCATTTGACGTGTGTTGGACGCTTGGCATGATTTGTTTACTTTTGAACTTTGGTAAAAATCGAACATTTCTGCTGCTTTGAGCTCAATTTCAAGGTACTTTTCATTGTAAAACCAATCAAAATCATCTCAATTTCTATAAAATGAGCCCAAGAAAACTAAAATACAACAATAAATACCATACGAAAATACAGTGCAAAGTCGCTGTTTTATTCCAAAAACACAAAGTTTTTTTTTCTCTCATTACGCACTGTGTGCTGCAGGATTTTTTTTATACTGCGCACACTGACCACATAGACCCATTCTTTCATATGTAGGCCTACCAGCTTTCTCTCACTAGATTTGAGGGCACTAGAATTTAGGCATACAGGAAGGCCCCGCTTTACGGCGTTTCACTTTACGGCGTTCCGCTAATACGGACATTTCAAATTATGACCAAAACTCACTATACGGCTCCCCCCACCTGACTTTCTAATACGGTCACCGTGCCCCACCCTGTTTGTTTACATTCTCCATGAGCTCAGTAAGCACTAAGTCTCTCCATTTTGTCTGGAAACTCCAAAATTTCAAATGTTTTTAAAAGTTATTTCATATTTTATATATACTCTGATAATTATACTTATGTATACCTGTACCTAAATAAACTTACATACATCGAGTCATTTAAATGTCGTATATTACGTTAATATACACATTTTCATTAATCCATCCATGATATTTTTTTCAAAATTATATAATAAACACGATGCATAACATATAAATAAGATAAATACACCCCACAGTAGAATAAATAAACAAATGTGAGATGTCGTAGCAGACGACTTGCACAAGTGGTGATAATAACAATACTGAGTCTCATTAAATGTCGTATATTACGGTAATATACACATTTTCATTAATCCATCCATGATATTTTTTTCAAAATCATATAATAAACACGATGCATAACATATAAATAAGATAAATACACCCCACAGTAGAATAAATAAACAAATGTGAGATGTCGTAGCAGACGACTTGCACAAGTGGTGATAATAACAATACCGAGTCTCATTAAATGTCGTATATTACGGTAATATACACATTTTCATTAATCCATCCATGATATTTTTTTCAAAATTATATAATAAACACGATACATAACATAAAAAGATGATAAATACACCCCACAATAGAATAAATAAACATAAATATAAGATGTGGGAGCCACATAACTTGTACAAGTGACGCCAAGAATAACATTTTCTCTAATCTAACATAAGAGTAAATGTGTTACTGGGGGTAACTGTAGAAAATTATTCCTTTCGTATGTATGTAAGTAAGTTTATTCAGGTATACACAAATACAGTTACATAGATTATCATACATAACAACATACGTGTAGAGAACCTAGGATAACCCAAAAAAGTCAGTGTGACTTATTTCCATTGCCTTCACTCAGAGCTTCATTTCTTCTCAAAATGATGTTACATGAGAATGGGAGTGTTCTTCTTTATTAATTCTACCGTATCAATGTAGAGACAACCTGTACACAATGTAACTTGTACACAAACCAGACGTGTACACTTCGTTTGTTTACAAAACTTACCTTCGCCTGGTTTGTTTACATAACTGCGCCTGCCCCCTCTCATGTATTCATTCTTTCTCTCTCTCATTTATTCGTTTTATCTCATTTACTTACTCCTGACCCTACATTAAGACTACAAATATTTTAAGGTAAGTAATGAGTGAACTGTATATACATTTTATCGCTCTGGGATGCTTAAATATCATAGAATAGTATGTGTGGGTGGGGTGGCCTGGTGAGGCTATTACAATACATACCACACTTGATTTCTTACAATAAATACTACTTGTCTCACCCTAGATTAAGACTATAAATATTTTAAGGTAAGTAATGAGTGCACTATGTGTGTATTGTACCTTTTTATTGTTTTTTGATGCCTGGTTCTATTGCTAACTTAATATATGTTAGTGTAAACTTGTTATCTAGTGTTTGTATGCATTTATAAGTGGAAAAAAAGGGTGTTCCACTTTACGGCGATTTCCGCTTTACGGCGGTAGCCTGGAACCTAACCCGCCGTATAAGTGGGGCCTTCCTGTACTAATACGTCAAAAACCCTGGGGCGTATGCCGTACTAGTACGGCCGAAACCCCCAAAGGGTTAATTCCATGGAAATCATCGTCTTTTTCTTCTCAGGACTGTCCTTTGCACTTATTTTCTTATGACCCATGGTTAGAAAAAGAAATTTGGCCAAATAACTTAAAAAAAAATGCAAGCGAGACAAGAGAACTGCTCCTACAGCGATGTAAACACGTGTTCTGCTTACCGGATGTTTTGGAATCAGCTGTGCCAACTAGCGGCAGCATTCTGAATCATTATTACGTACATTTTATGTACTATTATTATTATTATTATTATTAATTTAAGGAACTGAAGCTCTATTGTTATTGTAATAATTTTTATTATAATTTTTTTTTTTTTCAACAAGTCGGCCGTCTCCCACCGAGGCAGGGTGACCCAAAAAAGGAAGAAAATCCCCAAAAAGAAAATACTTTCATCATCATTCAACACTTTCACCACACTCACACATTATCACTGTTTTTGCAGAGGTGCTCAGAATACAACAGTTTAGAAGCATACACATATAAAGATACACAACATATCCCTCCAAACTGCCAATATCCCAAACCCCTCCTTTAAAGTGCAGGCATTGTACTTCCCATTTCCATGACTCAAGTCCGACTATATGAAAATAACCAGTTTCCCTGAATCCCTTCACTAAATATTACCCTGCTCACACTCCAACAGATCGTCAGGTCCCAAGTACCATTCGTCTCCATTCACTCCTATCTAACACGCTCACGCACGCTTGCTGGAAGTCCAAGCCCCTTGCCCACAAAACCTCCTTTACCCCCTTTCTCCAACCCTTATAGGACGACCCCTACCCCGCCTTCCTTCCCCTTTAGATTTATATGCTTTCCATGTCATTCTACTTTGATCCATTCTCTCTAAATGACCAAACCACCTCAACAACCCCTCTTCAGCCCTCTGACTAATACTCTTATTAACTCCACACCTTTTCCTAATTTCCACACTCCGAATTTTCTGCATAATATTTACACCACACATTGCCCTTAAACAGGACATCTCCACTGCCTCCAACCGTCTCCTCGCTGCTGCATTTACCACCCAAGCTTCACACCCATATAAGAGTGTTGGTACTACTATACTTTCATACATTCCCTTCTTTACCTCCAGAGATAACGTTTTTTGACTCCACATATACCTCAACGCACCACTCACCTTTTTTCCCTCATCAATTCTATGATTAACCTCATCCTTCATAAATCCATCCGCCGACACGTCAACTCCCAAGTATCTGAAAATTATCTGAATATTATAATTATTATTATTAATAATAATTTAGGGAACTGAAGCTCTTTATTATTATAATAATCATTTTTATTATTTCTCCATAGGGAAGTGGAACAGAATTCTTCCTCCATAAGCCATGCGTGTCGTAAGAGGCGACTAAAATGCCAGGAGCAAGGGGCTAGTAACCCCTTCTCCTGTATACATGTATATTATTATATTTAAAAGGCGAAACTTTCGTTTTTCCTTTTGGGCCACCCCGCCTCAGTGGGAAATGGCTGGTGCATTGAAAGATAGATAGATTTCTATTATTATTATTTTTATTATTATTCTTATAATTATTAATTTAGGAATCTAGAGCACAGATCCAGTTCCCTAGATCAAGAGCCCCTCACCAGCATCAAGGAACCTTGACACTGGTGAGGGGCTCTTGATTTAGGGAATTGGATATGTACTCAAGTTCCCTAAATTAATAATAGTAATAATAATAATAATAATAATATTATTATTATTATTATTATTATTATTATTATTATTATTATTATTATTATTATTATTATTATTATTATTATTATTATTATTTTTTGTTTTTTTTTTTTTTTGTTTTTTATTTTTTTTTTTTTCAACAAGTCGGCCGAGAGCTTCAGAACAAAGCCAACTCAGTGCACTGTTTACCCTCGCTGTGGGAGCAGTTCTCTCATGTTTTGCTTAAATTTTTGACAGTCATTTGGCCAAATTTTGCTTTTCTAAGCATGGGTCCTAAGAAAGCAAGTATAAAGGACAGTGCTGAGAAGAAAAAGAGGATGATTTCCATGGAATTAAAGCATGAAATCATAGATAAACAAGAGAGGTGTCCTGGTTTTGGGTTGAGGGGGAAGTGGGGGGGGGAAAACTGGCTTGTAACTCAGAGCAAAAAATCGATGGAGCGACGGCTCATATCTCAAAAAACTCATACTTTGGGACACTCCTAAATCAAGGTTCAACTGTATTTACTGTTATACTATAATAGTTTATCATTTAATGACATTGTTTAAAAAATTATAACTTTTTTATCGTATTTAATTATACAGATACTAGTCAAAAAAACTGGGTGTTTTAATTATGATGAAGAAGCTAGGACAAAATTACTAACAATTTGGTGGCACCTCTGGGCACTATTAATGGCACATCAAGGTGCCGTGGCACCCTGGTTGAAAAACACTGCATTAGCCTGTACTGTATTGTACTTTGCAAATTGTGAGAAGCATTCTTCATGCAATTTATAAAATATTGGTATTACTGATTTAAACTTAAGATTTGTGTGTCTACTATTTTATCTGGCATGTATGTCTACATACAGTATATGCACACAATTTGGTATTCTGGTTGTATTTACAGTCCTGTATATTATGTTCACATTTTCTTTTATTTTTGTGGGTAGTGTATTAGGTAAGCTAATTTCTGATTATTATTTACAAATTTTCCATATTTTTTTTTTCTTTCAACATGTCATCCATCTCCCAAAGAGGCAGGGTGAACCCAAAAAGAAAGAAACACTTTCATACGATAGTTTAGATGTCACTCCAAACAACCAATATCCCAAACCCTCCTTTAAAGGGCAGGCATTGTACTTCCCACCTCCAATTTCAACTACAGCCTCTCCTCATTTAGCGATGTACTCGTTTGCCAACGCCTCAGGCTTATGACGGGATCTCTGACCAGCATGCATGCCTAAATAATGTATATTAGAGCTGATTTCCTCTATTCTGTTTATTACAATATACAGTACACTACTGTATAAACATTTAAAAATGTACCAGAAGTGTTATAAATGGTGCAAAGGTGACATTAAAACAATATCAAAAATAGTTGACACAAACCCACTACCATTATAGTATGCTCCTCACTTAGCGACGAATTCATTTACCCACGTGGTCTTAGGAATGAAACTCAGTCGTCAAGTGAGGAAAGGCTGTAATTATGTTGTAGGATAGTCAGGATTGCCATCTTATCACTATTGGTGCATGGTGACACATTCCATAAACTCGTATGGGAATATGAAGGGTTGTTAGTATATGAATTCTTACCAGCAAATATCATCCCTAGCAAGGGCACATTTTTTTTTAATTATACTACATCTATAGTTTTCCACCAAGGTAGGTTAATCACAAGAAAAAACTCATTCACCGAATGATGGTGTATGTGTTTCTTTTTTGGATCACTCTACTTTGGTGAGAAAAACCAGTGTGCAGGTTTTTACAGCACTTGACCATATGTAGTACAACTACATTATGTAAAAGCAAATTACTGTTCCACATATAGAGGACAACTGCAGAATCCATTATTTTCTTTTACCTGTATAAACCTTTGAAGGTTTTTCATTAACACTTCATGTAATGAAACTTGTCATCCCTGATGTGTGATATACTCACACTTCATTTTCTGAATCTTATGTAGCCAGGTAGGGAACAGATGTTTTTCATGTATTAACTCGATCATCCTCCACACAACCATAGATTATTGGGCAATTCAAGGTGAAATGAAATTAAATTTTGTATCATCCCTGCTTGACCTTTTGGTTATTACTAAGGATGACTTTTTCATGTATTTCACAATGATTAAGAAGACATATCCATTCTTGAATATATACCTATGCCTCTTCATTATAACTAATAAGAGAGTTAGTTATAAAATATGTTAAAATAGCATCAAGTAAAAAAACAGTAATGTAAGTATTGGAAAAGCATCTGATTTGATGAGAAGAAAGAAGTGTGTCATCTGTCCACCTGAAAGTGGCATTGAGTAGTGCAGAACCTTCATCTGTTTTATTTTGAAACCAGCAGTGTTCTAGACATGGCTGAGCAAAAAATAAATTTGGCAAACCTAGAAGTTCAAAATTTTTGCATGAATAGTTTTGCCAGCATTGCAGTGAAGTGTTGGAAAGGGCTGAAAGGTTTCACACAACTTAACCCTTTCACTGTTGGTACCGTATAGATACGTCTTACGAGCCAGTGTTGGTGACGTATTAATATGCCAACAATTCTAGCAGCTTCAAATTTAGGGGGAGAAAACTGGTAGACCTGCATGTGAGAGAATGGGTCTGCAAGATCAGTGTGCAGTATAAAAAAAATTGATGGGCCAGTGGTGCATTGTGGGAGTCCCATTTCAGTAGGCCTTGTTTATCATGCTTTGAGGTAAGATATACCTCTCTCCCCAGTGAATTGGGACTGTACTCTTCCCAAGTGATAGTTCTAACACAGATGGAAATGTCAGTGAAGATGAATTTCATGGTTTTGAGGAGTTTGTGACCAAAAGCAATGCCCAGGATACCAGAAATAGTGCTGAAAACCCAGACAACCATCAAACTAGGATAACCAAAAAAAGTCAGATGACTTAGTTCCATATGAGTGGTGGGGAAGACAGCATGCTTGTTGGGGAAGACGGTGTGGGTAATGGGTGGTGGTGGTGGTTTTGTGCAAGACAGGTATACAATACCGACAAGATGAAAGTTAAGACACTTGTGCAACATCTGGTTATCTTTATTGTAGACGTTTTGCCATCCAGTGGCTTTATCAATACAGATTCTTGGACATAATTAGAAAACAGAAGACCTATATACAAAAGATGAGGTAATCAGTCCCTTAGCCTTGGAGGTGGTGTTTACAGCACTTTGGTTGTAGAGATTCTGAAGCACAGGTAAGGAGACTGGTGCTTATATAGGCATCAGCAGATGAGGGCATAGTCACTTGTAGGCGGGATTCCCCAGTGGAAGTAGGTCCTACCCAAATTGATGGGTTAGTTGTAGAAGCCGTGACCTTCTTCACGGCTTCTACAACTAACCCATCAATTTGGGTAGGACCTACTGGCGCTTATATAGGCGTCAGCAGACAAGGGCATAGTCACTGGTAGGCGGGATTCCCCAGTGGCAGTAGGTCCTACCCAAATTGATGGGTTAGTTGTAGAAGCCGTGACCTTCTTCACGGCTTCTACAACTAACCCATCAATTTGGGTAGGACCTACTTCCACTGGGGAATCTCGCCTACCAGTGAATATGCCCTCGTCTGCTGATGCCTATATAAGAGCCAGTCTCCTTACCTGTGCTTCAGAATCTCTACAACCACGGTGCTGTAAACACCACCTCCAAGGCTGAGGGACTGATTACCTCATCTTTTGTATATAGTTCTTCTGTTTTCTAATTATGTCCAAGAATCTGTATTGATAAAGCCACTGGATGGCAAAACATCTACAATAAAGATAACCAGATGTTGCACAAGTGTCTTAACTTTCATCTTGTCGGTATTGTATACCTGTCTTGCACAACTTGTCAGGCACTGCAACATCATGGAATCTTGGTTCAGAGGACATCTACATGACCTTCTTCACGGCTTCTACAACTAACCCATCAATTTGGGTAGGACCTACTTCCACTGGGGAATCCCGCCTACCAGTGACTATGCCCTTGTCTGCTGACGCCTATATAAGGACCAGTCTCCTTACCTGTGCTTCAGAATCTCTACAACCACAGTGCTGTAAACACCACCTCCAAGGCTGAGGGACTGATTACCTCATCTTTTGTATATAGTTTTTCTGTTTTCTAATTATGTCCAAGAATCTGTATTGATAAAGCCACTGGATGGCGAAACGTCTACAATAAAGATAACTAGATGTTGCGGTGGTGGTTTTGTAGAGTCATTTGACATCAGCCATGGCGCTTTCAGCACAGTAACAACAAAGGCTACCTCCACCCATCCACACACAAACAACCTTCCACGGGTTGTAGCAGCTCTAGAAATGTGTCCAGTGAATCTGGAGTGTGAGCAGGGTAATATTTAGTGAAGGGATTTAGGGAAACCGGTTAGCCGGACTTGAGTCCTGGAAATGGGATATTGACAGTTTAGAGGGACTTCTAAACTGAGCGCCTCTGCAAAGACAGTGATTATATATGAGTGAGGTGAGTGTTGAATGATGATGAAAGTATTTTCTTTTTGGGGATTTTCTTTCTTCTTTGAGTCACCCTGCCTCAGTAGGAGACAGCCGACTTGTTAAAAAAAAGAAAAATACTATAGAACAATAGTAGTAAACAACTTTTTTTATTGTTGGTTTGTGTAAACAGGTTTTGTTAACACTATAATGATAACAGTGTTTGTCCAGTTATTGTATTGCATACAATGAGTGGATATATATGCATTACACATTACAGTGGGACCTCGAGTTTCGTACTTAATCCGTTTCAGGAGCTGGTACTAAAGTTCAAACGTACTAAGGTTGAAGCAATATTTCCCATAAGAAAATATGTAAATCCAATTAATCCATTCCTGCTATCAGGAGGCATGCAAAATAGTACGTACTTCAATATGATGTTATTATCAGCTCTACAGGTTATTTACATATCACAATTCATCTAATATGACATAAACAATATAAATGACATAAAAACCTGATATACACTCTAGAATGAATAAAATATGTAGCTGGGGGTTACATGCCTACCACACTTTTATACCTACCTACCATACTATTCACCTTGCACCCTATACTAAGACCATTTAGACTACGAATATTTTAAGGTAAGTAATGAGTGTACTGGATATGCATTTTATCGCTCTAGGGCACTTAACCCTTTCACGGTCGAGAGGCCTTCTCCTAAACTTGTTCTCAAGGTCGAAAATTTTTTGGAAAAAAAAATTTCTTATGAAAAGATAGAGAATCTTTTCCCAGTCATAATGACACCAAAAGTATGAAATTTGATGGAAAACTTACAGAATTATGTTCTCACGAAGTTAACAGTCTCGACAATGTTTACGCATCGGCGATTTCGCCCACTTTGAGCCCTATTTTTGGCCAATTCCACTGTACTAGTCGACAAAAGTCATAACTATTTTGCTAGAACTCCATTTTTTCTATCGATTGAGTACAAGAAACCACCCATTTACCGATTTCAACTATCCAATAAAGTGGTCCAAAATTAGCAATTTTGCCAATTTCACACAAATTTCAAAAGATGTCAATTTCCAAATAGGGTCCAGAATAAACAAGACAGGCATTCCTGGCACTAAAATAACATTTCGTCTGTTCATTAGTCACGTCCCCAGGCCCCTCTTACATTTCCTTTGCTTTCCACTTTGAATTTTTATTCTCACAAAAAATAGAAGATTTACTGTTATGCAGACTACTGCATTAGTATAGAAATGGCATAAATAATATCAGCGCACTTGTGAAAGAATATTAGACTCACCAGTTGATGTGTATTGGATGCATGGCATGATTTGTTTACTTTTGAACTTGGGCAAAAATCGAACATTTCTGCTACTATGAGCTCAATTTCAAGGTACTTTTCATTGTGAAACCAATCAAAATAATCTCAATTTCTGTAATATGTCTTCCATTCTATAAAATGAGACCAGGAAAACTAGAACCATAAATACCATACGAAAATACAGTGCAAAGTCGCTGTTTTAAACAAAAAATACGGTCAAAGTTTTTTTTTCTCATTACGCACTGTGTGCTGCAGGATTTTTTTATACTGTGCACACTGACCACATAGACCCATTCTTTCGTATGTAGGCCTACCAGCTTTCTCTTGCTAGATTTGAAGGCACTAGAATTTAGGCGTACTAGTACGTCAATAACTCTGATGCATAAGCCGTACTAGTACAGGAAGGCCCCGCTTTACGGCGTTTCACTTTACGGCGTTCCGCTAATACGGACATTTCAAAGTATGACCAAAACTCACTATACGGCTCCCCCCAGCTGACTTTCTAATACGGTCACCGTGCCCCACCCTGTTTGTTTACATTCTCCATGAGCTCAGTAAGCACTAAGTCTCTCCATTTTGTCTGGAAACTCCAAAATTTCAAATGTTTTTAAAAGTTATTTCATATTTTATATATACTCTGATAATTATACTTATGTATACCTGTACCTAAATAAACTTACATACATCGAGTCATTTAAATGTCGTATATTACGTTAATATACACATTTTCATTAATCCATCCATGATATTTTTTTCAAAATTATATAATAAACACGATGCATAACATATAAATAAGATAAATACACCCCACAGTAGAATAAATAAACATAAATGTGAGATGTGAGCAGACGACTTCCACAAGTGACGCCATAATAACAATACTCACCGAGTCTCATTAAATGTCGTATATTACGGTAATATACACATTTTCATTAATCCATCCATGATATTTTTTTCAAAATTATATAATAAACACGATGCATAACATATAAATAAGATAAATACACCCCACAGTAGAATAAATAAACATAAATGTGAGATGTGAGCAGACGACTCCCACAAGTGACGCCATAATAACAATACTCACCGAGTCTCATTAAATGTCGTATATTACGGTAACATACACATTTTCATTAATCCATCCATGATATTTTTTTCAAAATTATATAATAAACACGATGCATAACATATAAATAAGATAAATACACCCCACAGTAGAATAAATAAACAAATGTGAGATGTGAGCAGACGACTTGCACAAGTGGTGATAATAACAATACTCGCCGAGTCTCATTAAATGTCGTATATTACGGTAATATACACATTTTCATTAATCCATCCATGATATTTTTTTCAAAATTATATAATAAACACGATGCATAACATATAAATAAGATAAATACACCCCACAGTAGAATAAATAAACATAAATGTGAGATGTGGTAGCAGACGACTTGCACAAGTGGTGATAATAACAATACTCACCGAGTCTCATTAAATGTCGTATATTGCGGTAATATACACATTTTCATTAATCCAGCCATGATATTTTTTTCAAAATTATATAATAAACACGATACATAACATAAAAAGATGATAAATACACCCCACAATAGAATAAATAAACATAAATATAAGATGTGGGAGCCTGGTTTGTTTACATAACTCTGCGCCTGTTACCTCTCATGTACTCATTCTTTCTCTCTCTCATTTATTCGTTTTATCTCATTTACTTACTCCTGACCCTACATTAAGACTACAAATATTTTAAGGTAAGTAATGAGTGAACTGTATATACATTTTATCGCTCTGGGATGCTTAAATATCATAGAATAGTATGTGTGGGTGGGGTGGCCTGGTGAGGTAGCCTGGCTATTACAATACATACCACACTTGATTTCTTACAATAAATACTACTTGTCTCACCCTAGATTAAGACTATAAATATTTTAAGGTAAGTAATGAGTGCACTATGTGTGTATTGTACCTTTTTATTGTTTTTTGATGCCTGGTTCTATTGCTAACTTAATATATGTTAGTGTAAACTTGTTATCTAGTGTTTGTATGCATTTATAAGTGGAAAAAAAGGGTGTTCCACTTTACGGCGATTTCCGCTTTACGGCGGTAGCCTGGAACCTAACCTGCCGTATAAGTGGGGCCCTCCTGTATGTCGGAAACCCCAAAAGGGTTAAATGCCTAGTATATAATGTGTGAGTGGGGTAGCCAGATGGGGGTTACATACCTACCACACTTTCATACCTACCTACCATACTATTCACCTTGCACCCTATATTAAGACCATTAAGACTACAAATAGGACACATACTAGGACGCATACTTGGACTACATATTAGGACACTTTAAATGCCTAGTATGTAATGTAATGTTCACTCGAGGAGAAACAAAGCCAGACTGACTCACGATGGCTGCTCGGGGAGGCGCGCAGGTGTGGGCAGGCGGACAGGTCTGGTACGTGGGACGAAACACGGGGCACAGTGCGAATCTCGGGACAAAATTTAGCTGAAAAAATGGTTTTAAACTCAAAGCATACAATACTCAGAGCATACGAAACTTGGGGTTCCACTGTATACTGGTCTCACAAGCCACAAAAGTTACTTGAAAATATAAAATATTAAAAAAAAAAAAGAAAAAGAAAAAAGTAGAATAAAAGTAAAAATAATAATACCAAGTGAGCAGCAGTTGCCAATGTTGCCATAAGCAGTTCACTTTCTGTCAACTTCATGCCTCTATATCTCGGTAAGTAGTGATTGCAAAAAATTTTTTTTTAAACGCACACAAAAATATTCATAAGATTTTGGTAAAAAAAATATTTTTTTTTTTTTTTTGACACAGGGACATCAGGATCAGAGCTTTCAACAGTGAAATGGTTAAGATTGCAAATGTGAATATTCTCCACACTGACTTGTAATTTTTATTCACAAATAAGAGTACAGTATTGTATATTACTGGAAAGGAATTCTGGACTAGCTTTCACTCCCTTAACCCTTTGACTGTCGCAACCCCCAATCCTGAGGTGTCTCCTGGTGTCGCAAAATTTAAAAAAAAAAAAAAAAAAATTCTTATGAAATGATAGAGAATCTTTTCCCGATTGTAAAGACACCAAAAAAAAAAAACGAAATTTGATGGAAAACTGACGGAATTACGCTCTCGCGAAGTTAGCAACCTCGGCGATATTTACAAATCGGCGATTTCGCCCACTTTGAGCCCTATTTTCGGCTAATTCCATTACTCCAGTCAACCAAACTCATAGCTATTTCTTCAGAACTCCATTTTTTCCATCGATTGAGTACAAGAAACTGCTCATTTACCGATTTCAACTACCCAATAACATGGTCAGAAATTTGCAATTTGGCCAATTTCACGAAAATTAAAAAATATGACAATTTCAAAATAAGGACCAGAATGAACAATGCAGACATTCCTGGCTCTAAAATAACATTTTCTTTGCTCATCAGTCATGTCTCCAGGCCCCTGTGATATTACTCTTGCTTTTTATTTTGAAATTTTATTCAAACAAAAAATAGAAGATTTACTGTTATGCAGACTACTGCAATACTGTAATAATTGTAAAAATTACATCAACCCATTCATGACTGCATATTAGAATGGCTATTTGGACATTTATTGGACAATGACATCATTTGTTTACTTTTGAACATCGGCAAAAATCAAACATTTCCCTACCTTGTGCTCCATTTCCAGGTTCTTTTTATAGTAAAATTAATCAAAATCACCTCTATTTCTATAATATAGTTTCCATTCTATCAAATGAGACCAAGAAAACGAGAATACAACCACAAATACTATACGAAAATAGACCACAAAGTCGGCATTTTAATTAAAAAAAACGGTCGGAGTTTTTTTTTTCTCATTATGCACTGCATGCTCCAGGATTTTTTTAATATGGTGCACACTGACCACACAGACCCATTCTCTGACATGTGGGCCTACCAGCTTTCTCCTGCCTGATTTGAAGCCGCTAGAATTTATGAGTATACAGTGGACCCCCGGTTAACGATATTTTTTCACTCCAGAAGTATGTTCAGGTGCCAGTACTGACCGAATTTGTTCCCATAAGAAATATTGTGAAGTAGATTAGTCCATTTCAGACCCCCAAACATACACGTACAAACTCACTCACATAAATACACTTACATAATTGGTCGCATTCTGAGGTAATCGTTATGCGGGGGTCCACTGTATATACGTCAAACACGGTACCTCGTAAACGTATATATACGGCCGCGACAGTCAAAGGGTTATATACCCCAGTCTAATATTATGCTTTGTCTCTTGCTTGTACAAACACTCTCTTTCCCTCCCCCCCTCCCCTCCTTTTCTGACTTGATGCTGGGATATTGCTTCCCGTCATTTATAACATCTATGATAATTTTTTCTTTACAATTCTAATACATACACACAGATTTAAATTATTCATTTTCAAGATTTATTTCCTTGTCTTTTTATTTAATCAGTTACAGGAAAGGGGAAACTCAGCCTGTTGCTCCTGGCAATTTAGTCATCTATAACATAAATGACTTAAGGGGTAAGCATACCAACCCACTTTCTGAGGCACAGTTGGAAGGTGTAAAAGAGGTCTTGAGAGGCAGGGCTTTGGCAACCCAGTAAATACAGTATACATACAGTAGGGCCCCACTTTACGGTGTTTCACCTTAAGGTGTTCTGCTAATACGGCGATTTAAAATTATGACCAAAACTTTCTATACGGCAACCCATCTTTCTAATATGGCACACCCCACCCAGTTTGTTTACATTCTCCATGAGTACGTCTATTATGTCCGGAAACTTTCCAAAATTTCAAGTGTTTTAAAGTTATTGCATATTTTATATGTATGTTTTTTTTTTTTATTGTTTTTTTTATTTTCTTTTATTTTTATGTTTTTATTTTTTTTTTTTTCAACAAGTTGGCCGTCTCCCGTCTCTCTGATAATTATACTTATGTGTACCTGTACCTAAATATACTTAACCCTTAAACTGTCCAAGCAGATCTGCGTTCACATGCGTAGTGCTCCAAAAGTAGAATTCGTTTCTTTTACATATTTTCAAATATAACAAAAAAAAAAAAGGAGCTCAAAGTTTTTTTACACGTTTTCAAATCTAAAAAACAAAAACAAAGAAGATCTACTTGTTTTACATACTTTCAAATGTTGAAAAAAACGTAGATCTACGTTTGGACAGTTTAAGGGTTAAAGACTGTGCTGGCATGCAAGTACACATTAAAATCACTAAGTCTCTCTCTACTCTTGATGCCATATTAATAATAATAAGTAATCTCTTGGGCACATTAAATGTCATATATTACATTAATATAGACATTTCCATTAATCCATTTATGATATTTTTTCAATGTTATATAATAAACACGCTACGTAACATATAAACATGATAAATACACCCCACAGTAGAATAAATTAACATAAATATAAGATGAAGCAGCCAGGCAAACAGAGAAAATGTATACACTATAATATTAATGGGGGTAACTAGAAAATTGTTCCTTTCGTATGCTTTCACTTTAGAGTGTCATTTCTTCTAAAAATGGTGTTACATGAGAATGGGAGTGTTTTTATTTATTTATTCTACTGTATCAACATGGAGACAACTAGTACACAATGCAGAGTGTTTATATTATGGTTTAATATAAATTTGTGTGAACTTTTAAATGTTGACGAAGACAGGGAGGCGGTAATTTCATGCACTGGCCAGGGAGGTATACCATCTTTTAGGAGTGAAGAAGAGGAGGATGTGAGTGTGGGGAAGGTGTGTGAGGCATTACATAGAATGAAAGGGGGTAAAGCAGCTGGAACTGACGGGATCATGACAGACATGTTAAGAGCAGGAGGGGATATAGTGTTAGAGTGGTTGGTATTTTTGTTTAATAAATGTATGAAACTCCATGGAGAAGTGGAACAGAATTCTTCCTCCGTAAGCTATGCGTGTTGTAAGAGGAGACTAAAATGCCAGGAGCAAGGGGCTAGTAACCCCTTCTCCTGTATAAATTACTAAATTTAAAAAGAGAAACTTTCGTTTTTCTTTTTGGGCCACCCTGCCTCAGTGGAATACGGTCGGTTTGTTGAAAAAAAAAAATGTATGAAAGAGGGGAAGGTACCTAGGGATTGGCAGAGAGCATGTATTGTTCCTTTATATAAAGGAAAGGGGGACAAAAGAGATTGTAAAAATTATAGAGGAATTAGTTTACTGAGTATACCAGGAAAAGTGTATGGTAGGGTTATTATTGAAAGAATTTGAGGTAAGACAGAATGTAGGATTGTGGATGGGCAAGGAGGTTTTAGAGTGGGTGGTGGATGTGTAGATCAAGTGTTTACATTGAAGTATATATGTGAACAGTACATGTATTTAGATAAAGGTAGGGAAGTTTTCATTGCATTTATGAATTTAGAAAAGGCATATGATAGAGTGGATAGGGGAGCAATGTGGCAAATGTTGCAAGTATATGGAATAGGTAATAAGTTACTAAGTGCTGTAAAGAGTTTTTATGAGGATAGTGAGGCTCAGGTTCGGGTGTGTAGAAGAGAGGGAGACTACTTCCCGGTAAAAGTAGGTCTTAGACAGGGATGTGTAATGTCACCATGGTTGTTTAATATATTTATAGATGGGGTTATAAAAGAAGTAAATGTTGGGGTGTTGGGGAGAGGGGTGGGATTAAATTATGGGGAATCAAATACAAAATGGGAATTGACAGTTTCTTTTTGCTGATGATACTGTGCTTATGGGAGATTCTAAAGGAAAATTGCAAAGGTTAGTGGATGAGTTTGGAAGTGTGTGTAAAGGTAGGAAGTTGAAAGTGAACATAGAAAAGAGTAAGGTGATGAGGGTATCAAATGATTTAGATTAAGAAAAATGGATATCAAATTGGAGAGGAGGAGTATGGAAGAAGTGAATGTTTTAAGATATTTGGGAGTTGACATGTCAGCGGATGGATTTATGAAGGATGAGGTTAATCATAGAATTGATGAAGGAAAAAAAGTGAGTGGTGTGTTGAGGTATATGTGGAGACAAAAAAACGTTATCTATGGAGGCAAAAAAGGGAATGTATGAATTTTAGTGGTACCAACACTCTTATGGGTGTGAAGCTTGGGTTGTCAGTGCTGCAGCGAGGAGACGGAGGCAGTGAAGATGTCTTGTCTATGGGCAATGTGTGGTGTAAATATTATGCAGAGAATTTGGAGTGTGGAAATTAGGAGAAGGTGTGGAGTTAATAAAAGTATTAGTCAGAGGGCTGAAGAGGGGTTGCTGAGGTGGTTTGGTCATTTAGAGAGAATGGATCAAAGTAGAATGACATGGAGAGCGTATAAATCTGTAGGGGAAGGAAGGCGGGGTAGGGGTCGTCCTCGAAAAGGTTGGAGGGAGGGGGTAAAGGAGGTTTTGTGGGCAAGGGGCTTGGACTTCCAGCAAACGTGCGTGAGCGTGTTAGGAGTAAAGGGAGACAAATGGTATTTGGGACCTGATGAGTTGGAGTGTGAGGAGGGTAGTATTTAGTGAAGGGATTCAGGGAAACTGGTTATTTTTATATAGCCGAGCTTGAGTCCTGGAAATGGGAAGTACAATGCCTGCACTTTAAAGGAGGGGTTTGGATATTGGCAGTTTTGGAGGGATATGTTGTGTATCGTTATACGTATATACTTCTAAACTATTGTATTCTGAGCACCTCTGCAAAAACAGTGATTATATGTGTGTGTGGTGAAAGTGTTGAATGATGAAAGTACTTTCTTTTTGGGGATTTTCTTTCTTTTTGGGTCACCCTGCCTCGGTGGGAGATGGCCGACTTGTTAAAAATTTTTTTTTTTTTTTTATTATCACATTGGCCGATTCCCACCAAGGCAGGGTGGCCCGAAAAAGAAAAACTTTCACCATCATTCACTCCATCACTGTCTTGCCAGAAGGGTGCTTTACACTACAGTTTTTAAACTGCAACATTAACACCCCTCCTTCAGAGTGCAGGCACTGTACTTCCCATCTCCAGGACTCAAGTCCGGCCTGCCGGTTTCCCTGAACCCCTTCATAAATGTTACTTTGCTCACACTCCAACAGCACGTCAAGTATTAAAAACCATTCGTCTCATTCACTCCTATCAAACATGCTCACGCATGCCTGCTGGAAGTCCAAGCCCCTCGCACACAAAACCTCCTTTACCCCCTCCCTCCAACCTTTCCTAGGCCGACCCCTACCCCGCCTTCCTTCCACTACAGACTGATACACTCTTGAAGTCATTCTGTTTCGCTCCATTCTCTCTACATGTCCGAACCACCTCAACAACCCTTCCTCAGCCCTCTGGACAACAGTTTTGGTAATCCCGCACCTCCTCCTG
This sequence comes from Cherax quadricarinatus, assembly GCF_038502225.1. NCBI lineage: Eukaryota > Metazoa > Arthropoda > Malacostraca > Decapoda > Parastacidae > Cherax > Cherax quadricarinatus. The sequence continues at coordinate 16,168,709 of NC_091338.1, forward strand.
ACTTCCAAACTACGAATTCTCTGCATTATATTCACACCACACATTGCCCTCAGACTTGACATCTCCACTGCCTCCAGCCTTCTCCTCGCTGCAACATTCATCACCCATGCTTCACACCCATATAAGAGTGTTGGTAAAACTATACTCTCATACATTCCCCTCTTTGCCTCCAAGGACAAAGTTCTTTGTCTCCACAGACTCCTAAGTGCACCACTCACCCTTTTCCCCTCATCAATTCTATGTTTCACCTCATCCTTCATAGACCCATCCGCTGACACGTCCACTCCCAAATATCTGAATACATTCACCTCCTCCATACTCTCTCCCTCCAATCTGATATCCAGTCTTTCATCACCTAATATTTTTGTTATCCTCATAACCTTACTCTTTCCTGTATTCACTTTTAATTTTCTTCTTTTGCACACCCTACCAAATTCATCCACCAATCTCTGCAACTTCTCTTCAGAATCTCCAAAGAGCACAGTGTCATCAGCAAAGAGCAACTGTGACAACTCCCACTTTATGTGTGATTCTTTATCTTTTAACTCCACGCCTCTTGTCAAGACCCTCGCATTTACTTCTCTTACAACCCCATCTATAAATATATTAAACAACCACGGTGACATCACACATCTTTGTCTAATGCCTACTTTTACTGGGAAATAATTTCCCTCTTTCCTATGTACTCTAACTTGAGCCTCACTATCCTCGTAAAAACTCTTCACTGCTTTCAGTAACCTACCTCCTACACCATACACCTGCAACATCTACCACATTGCCCCCCTATCCACCCTGTCATACGCCTTTTCCAAATCCATAAATGCCACAAAGACCTCTTTAGCCTTATCTAAATACTGTTCACTTATATGTTTCACTGTAAACACCTGGTCCACACACCCCCTACCTTTCCTAAAGCCTCCTTGTTCATCTGCTATCCTATTCTCCATCTTACTTTTAATTCTTTCAATAATAACTCTACCATACACTTTACCAGGTATACTCAACAGACTCTTTTTTTTTTTTTTTTTTTTTTTTGTTTCAACAAGTCGGTCGTCTCCCACCGAGGCAGGGTGACCCAAAAAAGAAAGAAAATCCCCAAAAAGAAAATACTTTCATCATCATTCAACACTTTCACCACACTCACACATTATCACTGCTTTTGCAGAGGTGCTCAGAATACAACAGTTTAGAAGCATATACGTATAAAAATACACAACATATCCCTCCAAACTGCCAATATCCCAAACCCCTCCTTTAAAGTGCAGGCATTGTACTTCCCATTTCCTGGTCTCAAGTCCGACTATATGAAAATAACCGGTTTCCCTGAATCCCTTCACTAAATATTACCCTGCTCACACTCCAACAGATCGTCAGGTCCCAAGTATCATTCGTCTCCATTCACTCCTATCTAACACGCTCATGCACGCTTGCTGGAAGTCTAAGCCCCTCGCCCACAAAACCTCCTTTACCCCCTTTACAACCCTTTCGAGGACGACCCCCACCCCTCTTTCCTTCCCCTATAGATTTATATGCTTTCCATGTCATTCTACTTTGATCCATTCTCTCTAAATGACCAAACCACCTCAACAACCCCTCTTCTGCCCTCTGACTAATGCTTTTATTAACTCCACACCTTCTCCTAATTTCCACACTCCAAATTTTCTGCATAATATTTACACCACACATTGCCCTTAGACAGGACATCTCCACTGCCTCCAACCGTCTCCTCGCTGCTGCATTTACCACCCAAGCTTCACATCCATATAAGAGTGTTGGTACTACTATACTTTCATACATTCCCTTCTTTGCCTCCATAGATAACGTTTTTTGACTCCACATATACCTCAACGCACCACTCACCTTTTTTCCCTCATCAATTTTATGATTAACCTCATCCTTCATAAATCCATCCGCCGACACGTCAACTCCCAAGTATCTGAAAACATTCACTTCTTCCATACTCCTCCTCCCCAATTTGATATCCATTTTTTCTTTATCTAAATCATTTGATACTCAACAGACTTATCCCCCTATAATTTTTGCACTCTCTTTTGTCCCCTTTGCCTTTATACAAAGGAACTATGCATGCTCTCTGCCAATCCCTAGGTACCTTACCCTCTTCCATACATTTATTAAATAATTGCACCAACCACTCCAAAACTATATCCCCACCTGCTTTTAACATTTCTATCTTTATCCCATCAATAAAGTGTGAATGAAAACCAGACGCGTTTGCCTGGTTTGTTCACATTACGTGTGGGTGGGGGTGGGCTGCCCTGGCTGGCTACCATACTTTCCAAATCTGACTTCCTACAAATAAAACTCACCTCTTACCCTACATTAAGACTGCAAATATTTTAAGGTAAGTAATGGGTGTACTGTGTGTATATTTTACTTTTTATTGTTTTTAATGCCTAGTTCTATTGCTAACTTAATATATGTTAGTGTAAACTTGTTATCTGGCATTTATATGCATTTATAAGTGGAAAAAATTGTGTTCTGCTTTCCGGCGATGTCTGCTTTCCGTCAGTAGCCTGGAACCTAACCTGCCGTATAAGTGGGGCCCTACTGAATATGAAAATTGTTCAGAAAACAGAATGAAGGAAGGATAATTGCTTATTCATGTTTTCATTATAAAATACTCTGATACCTATTTACATTTCAAATACTCTATATATAGCATACTACTACTGTACATAATTGTTTATTTCCAGGTTAGATCAGAATTTTATCGAGATATGCAGGGGATCTTGTTAACGTACGATGTGACTGATAGATCATCATTTATTGCTTTGGATGCCTGGTTAGCTGAGTTAAGACATAACCTAGGAGTGTAAGTATTTACTACTGTGTTTACTTCAACTCTATTTATTATCTGTCTGTCATTTTCAAGTAATAATAACATGCCACTTCAGTATTTTTTTCTTCATTGAATTAGGTAGGTCATATTTTAATACAGTATCGATATTCTTTACGATGCTCATGCATGTAAGATATTAATATTCCATATACATTCTTGTGATGGAGAAATTCTACATGTAAGAGAGAAATTTTAATGCATTTATTAAATTTCTTTCCAAATCATGATATAATTTTTTTATTATTAAACTAATCTTACCTGTGAGAAACTAACTTGATTTTTTTGTGCTGTTAAATAATATTTTTAGGCTAAAACATATGTTGGGTTTATAAATGAAAAATATGCCTCCTTTTTTCTGGGCTATTCTGAGGTATTGGACTATATAGGAAGGCTCCACTTTATGGCACTTTGCTTTATGGCGATTTCCGCTTTATAGCGGTGGTGCCCTCCTGTACAGTACATTTTGTAATGTTATTTACCTTCTTGAATATTCATTTGATTTACTTCCATAAAAAACAGCATTTGATAAACTTAATCATTGTGCAAATGAAAAAATGAGAACATTTTTCTTGTTTAGCAAGACTCAGTTTTCCAGCTGTACTCAGTATACATTAAATATTACACTGAAATGGTTAAGATTGTGTGTAAGAAATCATAATACAGTACTGTACTCTGCATTAGCAAGTGATGTGTTCAGAGAAAAGCCTGTAATTGGTGAATTTATAGTTTTTTTTTTTTTTCAACAAATCGGCCGTCTCCCACTGAGGCAGGGTGACCCAAAAAAGAAAGAAAATCCCCAAAAAGAAAATACTTTCATCATTCAACACTTTCACCTCATTTACACATAATCACTGTTTTTGCAGAAGTGCTCAGAATACAACAGTTTAGAAGCATATACGTATAAAGATACACAACATATCCCTCCAAACTGCCAATATCAGAATTATATTTATATTTACATAAATATAGAAGGTGTGTATTCCAGACTCCCATTGTCCCCATACATAGACATACTTCAGCAAATTGCAAAAACTACTACCAGAGTGAAAGTTACCATGAACCAAATGCAGACACAATGTCCCGTGTAGGCTGGTTGTCAGTCACCTCAGAGTGATGAGTCCGTTCCCACAGCCTTGCCAGATGGCAGTACTCATTTCCTTAGGCTTGTAGGGCAGAAAGTATGAAGTACAGTAAAAAATAGGCCTACAAGATTACCTTATATTATTTAGTTCTTAGTGATCTAATTATATAATTTTCAAACTAATTTTACGTATGCCAAAGGGGTACCTTGAAATGGTTGCTATAATTTTTTTCATCTCAAGTTTTGTTTTTTGAACTGCCCCTAATTTTTTTTATCTTAGGATAAATGAGACACTCCAGGATCCCAAGTGACTGACTCTAAAATGGCCACAGACCCTCCTCAGAACCCAGAATTACTCTTGGGCAGTCACATATTGCTTGAACAGAATACTGGCATTATACCTGCCCTCCCTCTGGTACCTCTGACCCCCTCATGATGCAATGCTGATTCGCAGATTATTTGTGCATTAAGGGGCAGAGTGACTTAAAGCCATCTACCAAGATACAATAACAGACAAGTGACGATGCTGACGTAGCATATACACCCCGATCACACACCAAGAAAAAACAACATGAAAACCTTCTCCTACTAACAGAAATCTTCAAAACATACCAGTGTCTATTTTTACATGTTTGATTTGGTTCATTTTAATATTTTGTTTCATCATGGGCCAGAAACCCATCTATTACTTGAAGTGATGGATACCTGTACATGCCCAGTGGTGGCTACTCCCTTTTTTGGCTTCAAGACATTGGAGCTAGAAAAAAGATAGCCTAACAGTTTGGAAGGAGGGGGTAAAGGAGGGTTTTGTGTGCAAGGGGTTTGGACATACAGCAGGCATGTGTGAGCATGTTAGATAGGAGTGAATGGAGACAAATAGTTTTTGGGACTTGACGAGCTGTTGGAGTGTGAGCAGGGTAATATTTTGTGAAGGTATTCAGGGAAACCAGTTAGCCGGACTTGAGTCCTGGAGGTGGGAAGTACAGTGCCTGCATTCTAAAGGAGGTATTTGGGATATTTGCTGTTTAGAGTGACTTCTAACTGTCTGTTTCTGTGTGCCTCTGGCAAGAATGATTATGTGTGAATGATGGTAAAAGAGTTTCTTTCTCAGTGGGAGACTGCCAGTGTGTTAAACAAAAACAATTCAATACAGTTACACAATAGCTGTAATATGTAATCTGTGGTAGAATAGTATGTGTTTACCCATGTGGGCTAGTGTTAGTGAGCAGCACTAACTGGTTTGGAGACGAGTTCATAAGTTGTTAATACAGCTGTGTGTGGAGACTAGCATATATAAGTTGCTAAACCATAAGCTGGCTCTCAGATTATGAGCAATAAAATATAAGACAAGTTCGCCAATAGTTGAATTCTTCAACATGGAATTCATACATGCAGAGGAAGTAATGTTCACATTTATCCATCATTAATAAACCCAGCATTTTTTCTGTTTGACCTTAAGTCATTTGTTATGTAGTAGACCAGGATTGAACAAGTGCTATACCTTTTATTTTCATATTTCTGTTATAATGCATGTTATTTAAAGACTGTTACTCAAACATTTGTTATCAGTGTGTGGCTAAAAACTATTACCCTTGGCAAGCAGCTTGGTGATGGAGGGAACCTGATCTTTATGCAGTCTTCATGCCAGGAAGAAGGTTTGTAGTGAGTTTCTCTTTGTTGTCAGCTATATATGTTAGCTTTCACCACAAGCACTTAAAAATTTGAATTCATATTACATAGCTATACACATTGGTATCAGCATTATTTTTATTTGAAGCTCTACACCCAAAGGAGTCATTCAGTGCAACAAGGGATCAAGGCTCCATCCTCTGTCCCCTAAGTGCCAGACATAAACAAACTCACGACTAGGTTCTACCCCCCCCTAATACACACACATGCTCTTTCTTAATCTTTTAACAAACCGACCGTATCCCACTGAGGCAGGGTGACCCAGAAAGAAAAAAAATGTTTCTCTTTTTAAATTTAGTAATTTATACAGGAGAAAGGGTTACTTGCCCCTTGCTCCTGGCATTTTAGTCGCCTCTTACGACATGCATGGCTGACAGAGGAAGAATTCTGCTCCACTTCCCCATGGAGACACATGCCCTTTATTCTCATATATTACTTTAAATCATAATTTAGTTTTAAGCTTTTATTGAGTTACTAAATACCTCCAATATTTTATTAACTATACATTCTTATTTTAATATTCGTATAATCATATTTTAATTTTAAGGCTGCCTAAAATGCTTTCCATAACAATGGGATTTCAATAAAGTATTTATGTGTCAACTTTAATTGTATAATATATTGTACTCCACTTTATAGAAATCTAGTTTTTTTTTTGTTTTGTTTTTGTTTTGTTAGAGCATCATTAAAGGGAGGTGGTATCATACACTGCTATACAAATACTATACACATCTCTACAATTAAGACGTTAATTTCAGTTGAAGCATTATACAGAATTCTACATACCGACATACAAGCTTCTTTGACAGCCTTGAAGACCTAATCATTATTATTAGACCAAGTATCACCAAATAATTGTTGGAAATTTTTAATGATAATTTCAGTCAGCTGGAGGACTCAAGCTGCAAGCTTCTGGAATAGTGTGCCTTTAAAAAAATAACTAGAATACGTTAACGTAAGTGTGAACATGTTAACTTCTAAATTCTCTGGAATTAACACTGTCCTCTTAAGAACAAAATCACTCATAAAAACTAGATGTCACATGGCTTACTTAGGTGTATTGACAAGAAGGTTGTCCATAATATGCTGTACATTAGGACAAAATTGGACTCTAAAATGCCTGCTGTAAAACTGGTTTTTGAGGAGAAAAATCTTGTGCTGTCAATTATATGAAATGTATAAGACTACCATGATTATTCATCTGAATTATTTAGTAAAGAGTCAGATGAGCAGATGATATTTCTTTAGGTTTCCACGAAGCTTTCGGTTGAGTTCTTATGAAAGTTATCTGGGAACTATCGGACTTGGGAGGAATAAAAGGCAAACTACAGTGGAACCTCGGCACTCAAACTTAATTGGTTCCAGCAGGTTGTTCAAGTGCTGATCTGTTCAAGTACAGAACAAATTTTTCCCAACCAGTTTTCTTTTTGGTTGGCTGTTATCACTAACCCTCTTATGCCTTGTGGTGACTTATACAAATACAGCCTCTCCTGACTTAACAATGGAGTTCCGCTCCTATGACCACGTCAGTAAAGGAATTCGTCGTTAAGTGAGGAGCATACTATAATGGTAGTGGGTTTGTGTCAGCCATCTTTATTGTTTTAATGTCACTTTGCACCTCGCTGCAGCATTTACAACCCAAGCTTCGCACCCATATAAGAGTGTTGGTACTACTATACTTTCATACATTCCCTTCTTTGCCTCCATAGATAACATTTTTTGCCTCCACATATACCTCAATGCACCACTCATCAATTCTTTGATTAACCTCATCTTTCATAAATCCATCCACTGACACGTCAACTCCCAAATATCTGAAAACATTCACTTCTTCCATACTATTCCTCCCCAATTTGATACCCAGTTTTTCTTTATCTAAATCATTTGATACTCTCATCACCTTACTCTTTTCTATGTTCACTTTCAACTTTCTACCTTTACACACATTCCCAAATTCGTCCACTAACCTTTGGAATTTTTCTTTAGAATCTCCCATAAGCACAGTATCATCAGCAAAAAGTAACTGTCACTTCCCATTTTGTATTTAATTCCTCATAATTTAATCCCACCCCTCTCCCGAACACCCTAGCATTTACTTCTTTTACAACCCCATGTATAAATATATTAAACAACCATGGTGACATTACACATCCCTGTCTAAGACCTACTTTTACCTGGAAGTAGTCTCCCTCTCTTCTACACACCCTAACCTGAGCCTCACTATCCTCATAAAAACTCTTTACAGCATTTAGTAACTTACCACCTATTCCATATACTCGCAACATCTGCCACATTGCTCCCCTATCCATTCTATCATATGCCTTTTCTAAATCCATAAATGCAATAAAAACTTCCCTACCTTTATCTAAATACTGCTCACATATATGCTTCAATGTAAAAACTTGATATACACATCCCCTACCCACTCTAAAACCTCCTTGCGCATCCGCAATTCTACATTCTGTCTTACCTCTAATTCTTTCAATAATAACCCTACCGTACACTTTTCCTGGTATACTCAGTAAACTTCTTCCTCTTTAATTTTTACAATCTCTTTTGTCCCCCTTCCTTTTATATAAAGGGACTATACATGCTCTCTGCCAATCCCTAGGTACCTTCCCCTCTTTCATACATTTATTAAACAAAAATAGCAACCACTCCAACACTATGCCCCCCCCCCCCCCTGCTTTTAACATTTCTGTCATGATCCCGTCAGTTCCAGCTGCTTTACCCCCTTTCATTCTACGTAATGCCTCACACACCTCCCCCACACTCGCATCCTGCTCTTCTTCACTCCTAAAAGATGATATACCTCCCTGGCCACTGCATGAATGTTTTTTTTTTTTTTTTTTTCAACAAGTCGGCCGTCTCCCACCGAGGCAGGGTGACCCAAAAAAGAAAGAAAATCCCCAAAAAGAAAATGCTTTCATCATTCAACACTTTCACCACACTCACACATAATCACTGTTTTTGCAGAGGTGCTCAGAATACAACAGTTTAGAAGCATATACATATAAAGATACACAACATATCCCTCCAAACTGCCAATATCCCAAACCCCTCCTTTAAAGTGCAGGCATTGTACTTCCCATTTCCAGGACTCAAGTCTGACTATATGAAAATAACCGGTTTCCCTGAATCCCTTCACTAAATATTACCCTGCTCACACTCCAACAGATCGTCAGGTCCCAAGTACCATTCGTCTCCATTCACTCCTATCTAACATGCTCACGCACGCTTGCTGGAAGTCCAAGCCCCTTGCCCACAAAACCTCCTTTACCCCCTCTCTCCAACCCTTTCGAGGATGACCCCTACCTCGCCTTCCTTCCCCTATAGATTTATATGCTTTCCATGTCATTCTACTTTGATCCATTCTCTCTAAATGACCAAACCACCTCAACAACCCCTCTTCTGCCCTCTGACTAATACTTTTATTAACTCCACACTTTTTCCTAATTTCCACACTCCGAATTTTCTGCATAATATTTACACCACACATTGCCCTTAGACAGGACATCTCCACTGCCTCCAACCGTCTCCTCGCTGCTGCATTTACCACCCAAGCTTCACACCCATATAAGAGTGTTGGTACTACTATACTTTCATACATTCCCTTCTTTGCCTCCATAGATAATGTTTTTTGACTCCACATATACCTCAATGCACTACTCACCTTTTTTCCCTCATCAATTCTATGATTAACCTCATCCTTCATAAATCCATCCGCCGACACGTCAACTCCCAAGTATCTGAAAACATTCACTTCTTCCATACTCCTCCTCCTCAATTTGATATCCAATTTTTCTTTATCTAAATCATTTGATACCCTCATCACCTTACTCTTTTCTATGTTCACTTTCAACTTTCTACCTTTACACACATTCCCAAACTCATCCAGTAACCTTTGCAATTTTTCTTTAGAATCTCCCATAAGCACAGTATCATCAGCAAAAAGTAACTGTGTTAATTCCCATTTTGAATTTGATTCCCCATAATTTAATCCCACCCCTCTCCTGAACACCCTAGCATTTACTTCTTTTACAACCCCATCTATAAATATATTAAACAACCATGGTGACATTACACATCCCTGTCTAAGACCTACTTTTACCGGGATGTAGTCTCCCTCTCTTCTACACACCCTAACCTGAGCCTCACTATCCTCATAAAAACTCTTTACAGCATTTAGTAACTTACCACCTATTCCATATACAGTGGACCCCCGGTTAACGATATTTTTTCACTCCATAAGTATGTTTAGGTGCCAGTACTGACCGAATTTATTCCCATAAGAAATATTGTGAAGTAGATTAGTCCATTTCAGACCCCCAAACATACACGTACAAACGCACTTACATAAATACACTTACATAATTGGTCGCATTTGGAGGTAATCGTTATGCGGGGGTCCACTGTACTTGCAACATCTGCCACATTGCTCCCCTATCCACTCTATCATATGCCTTTTCTAAATCCATAAATGCAATATAAACTTCCCTACCTTTATCTAAATACTGTTCACATATATGCTTCAATGTAAACACTTGATCTACACATCCCCTACCCACTCTGAAACCTCCTTGCTCATCCGCAATCCTACATTCTGTCTTACCGTCTACTGTATACTTTTCCTGGTATACTCAATAAACTTATTCCTCTATAATTTTTACAATCTCTTTTGTCCCCTTTCCCTTTATATAAAGGGACTATACATGCTCTCTGCCAATCCCAAGGTACCTTCCCCTCTTTCATACATTTATTAAACAAAAGTACCAACCACTCCAACACTATATCCCCCCCTGCTTTTAACATTTCTGTCATGATCCCATCAATTCCAGCTGCTTTACCCCCTTTCATTCTACGTAATGCCTCGCGTACCTCCCCCACACTTACATTCTGCTCTTCTTCACTCCTAAAAGATGGTATACCTCCCTGACCAGTGCATGAAATTACCGCCTCCCTTTCTTCCTCAACATTTAAAAGTTCCTCAAAATATTCTCGCCATCTACCTAATACCTCCCTCTCCCCATCTACTAACTCCCCTACTCTGTTTTTAACTGATAAATCCATACTTTCCCTAGGCTTTCTTAACTTGTTTAACTCACTCCAAAATTTTTTCTTATTTTCATTAAAATTTCTTGACAGTGCCTCTCCCACTCTATCATCTGCTCTCCTTTTGCACTCTCTCACCACTCTCTTCACCTTTCTTTTACTCTCCATATACTCTGCTCTTCTTATAACACTTCTGCTTTGTAAAAACCTCTCATAAGCTAACTTTTTCTCTTTTATCACACCCTTTACTTCATCATTCCACCAATCACTCCTCTTTCCACCTGCCCCCACCCTCCTATAACCACAAACTTCTGCCCCACATTCTAATACTGCATTTTTAAAACTATTCCAACCCTCTTCAACCCCCCCACTACTCATCTTTGCACTAGCCCACCTTTCTGCCAACAGTCGCTTATATCTCCCCCGAACTTCCTCCTCCCTTAGTTTATACACTTTCACCTCCCTCTTACTTGTTGCCACCTTCCTCTTTTCCCATCTACCTCTTACTCTAACTGTAGCTACAACTAAATAATGATCCGATATATCAGTTGCCCCTCTATAAACATGTACATCCTGGAGCCTACCCATCAACCTATTATCCACCAATACATAATCTAACAAACTACTTTCATTACGTGCTTCATCATACCTTGTATATTTATTTATCCTCTTTTTCATAAAATATGTATTACTTATTACCAAATCTCTTTCTACACAGCTCAATTAAAGGCTCCCCATTTACATTTACCCCTGGCACCCCAAATTTACCTACTACTCCCTCCATAACATTTTTACCCACTTTAGCATTGAAATCCCCAACCACCATTACTCTCACACTTGATTCAAAACTCCCCATGCATTCACTCAACATTTCCCAAAATCTCTCTCTCTCCTCTACACTTCTTTCTTCTCCAGGTGCATACATGCTTACTATAACCCACTTTTCACATCCAATCTTTATTTTACTCCACATAATCCTTGATTTAATACATTTATAGTCCCTCTTTTCCTGCCATAGCTTATCCTTCAACATTATTGCTACTCCTTCTTTAGCTCTAACTCTATTTGAAACCCCTGACCTAATCCCATTTATTCCTCTCCATTGAAACTCTCCCACCCCCTTCAGCTTTGTTTCACTTAAAGCCAGGACATCCAGCTTCTTCTCATTCATAACATCCACAATCATCTCTTTCTTATCATTTGCACAACATCCACGCACATTCAGACTTCCCACTTTGATAATTTTCTTCTTCTTATTCTTTTTAGTAATCTTTACAGGAAAAGGGGTTACTAGCCCATTGTTCCCGGCATTTTAGTTGACTTTTACAACACGCATGGCTTACGGAGGAAAGATTCTTATTCCACTTCCCCATGGATATAAAAGGAAAAGTAATAAGACCAAGAACTATTAAGATAAAATCAAAGAAAACTCAGATGAGTGTGTATAAATAAACGTGTACATGTATGTGTAGTGTGACCTAAGTGTAAGTAGAAGTAGCAAGACATACCTGTAATCTTGCATATTTATGAGACAGACAAAAGACACCAGCAATCCTACCATCATGTAAAACAATTACAGGCTTTTGTTTTACATTCACTTGGCAGGACGGTAGTATCTCCCTGGGTGGTTGCTGTCTACCAACCTACTACATTAATGTATATGGGAATAAAATTTCCATTAACAAAGACATTGCCTCTTCCAACTGAAGAAGCCATGAGACATGGCACAGTGACACTACATCCAAGTCTTGTTAGTGCTGGTTTTACTATCATAATAAAGTTTATTATTTAAAGATTTTCTTTCTTTTTTGGGTCACCCTGCCTCGGTGGGAGACGACCGACTTGTTGAAAAAAATAAAAAAATAAAGTTTATTAACTGTTGAAATTAATTTTGAGGTTCATTATTTATCTTATTTCTTTCAGAGCTAATGAATGGAATTTAGCAGTAGTTGTGTGTGGCACAAGGACTGACACTGGTGGGACAGGTGGACGGCAAGTGTCAGAAGCTGATGGTCGTAGCTGGGCTGAAAAACACAGCTTTTCTCATGTATTGACATCTGCTGCTCTAGGCAATGGAATTACACAAGCCTTTCATGTAAGTTAGTATGAGTACTGCTTATGGAAAGAGAGTGATAAATAGAATAAGATCCAAATAGAAAGCTAAAATGAGCAAAAGTGACACATCAAACACTTGTGCAACATATTTTAGTGATAGGGATTTGCAATTTTATGGTATAGGCTGATTAGCCTCTCATTAGCCCAAGCTACAACTACACTTAAAAATTATTAATGGAGAGTTTATATATATTGCCTGACTCCAAACTTCATAGGTCACAAAATCTGGAACTTTAACCACCTAGGAGTTATGTTGCCACAGTATTCTAAAGAATTAAGATGTATATCAGAAGTTATAGATTCTACAAAGGGAATTTAGTCCCAATATGTGCAGCTTTTAAATAGTAATGCTTCACTTGTTACAAAATGTAAGTCTAGTATGCTAGGTTATTGAATTTTAGAAGTATGCACATTATTGTAGCTAAGGTTACAGTTAGGCACCTAGTATAGTAAAAGTCTGATAAAATGGACTAAGGGGGATGGAGATGGGGTGTCCAATTTACCGAAAAATTCCGTTATATTGAACATTTCGTTTAGCCCATTCACTGGCCATCACATAGAACTGCATCACTGAGGCCAGATGCCATTATGAGCTCACTTACTCAGATAAGCTATGGGCCGTAGATTTTGGCCTAGATATGAGAGAAAGGGTTTTTGCAGCGAGTGTTCACAGTATAAAAAAAATCCTGCCCCCATGCATTGCATGATGGAAAAAGCAAAATTCTAACCATGGGTTTGGTTTAAACAGCAATTTTGAGGTGTTTTCTTGGATAGTTTTCATGGTTTCATTGGCTGTTTCTTAGTATCATTTGATAGACTAGAAGACATACTACTGAAATAGAAATGATTTTAGTTGATTTTCAGAATGAAAGTAGCTTGAAATTGGGCTCAACGTAGCAGAGATATTAGATTTTTGTTGATTTTCCTGAGAATGGGTTAGGTTTCCCTACACCCCCAGTCTGTTTTATAACTTTTTGGTAAGTCTGATTAAATTATTGGGATGCCATAAACAGTGACAAATGATTCCTAGTTATATTTTATTACCCAGGAAATAGAGTAACTCTTCTATTTTTGTTTGATTATGAATTAAAAATGGAAGGCAAGTGTACTAGAGGAGAAGCCTGGGGACATGGTTAATGAACAGTGGAAATGTTTTAGTGCTAGGAATATCTGCATTGTTTATTTTGCACTCTGTTCTAATCTTTTTTATTAATTTGTGTAAAATTGGCCAAATTGCTGACTTCTGTGCACTTCATAAGATAGTTGTTATAGTTAAATTGGTGGTTTCTTGTATTCAGTAAGGAGAACAGAAGAAATTCTAGCAAAATAGCTAAGAATTTGGTAGAAGGAAGCAGTGAAATTGACTTTAAATAGGACTTAGTCAGCAAAATTGCAGTTGCATGAATTATGCCAAGGCCATTAACTTTACACCCTCATAATTCCATTAGTTTAACATCAAATTTCATACTTTTGGTGTCATTACCTTCAGAAAGATTCTCTACCATTTATTTTTTTTTTTTTAAAAAAGTGGACACTAAGATCAATATTAATTTCAGGAGTCTGGACAGTGAGAGGGTTAAATGGATGTAGTCCACCTAAGCAGTTGACTACCGGATATGGACAGATGCCGTATAAATAAAACAGACTTAGTCCACTGTATTGTGATGTAAGCGTACATACCAAGAAAACTAATGCAAGCATACTTTGATATCTCCCTCGACCTCCCTTTCTCAACTCTTTCCCCACTTTCCCTTCCTCCTTCCTCTATCCCCTTGCCTCCCCTCCCCCCTCCCTTTTTCCCTCCTCTCTCCCAACTCCCTCTCTCTACCCCCTTCTTTGCAACTCCCTCCCTCTACCTCCTCCCTCCCAACTCCCTCTCTCCCCTCCACCTCCCTCTCCCCCCTCCCTGCCCCTCTCTCTCACTCCCCTCTCCCTTAATGGAAATATTGAAAGTCTGCTTGCTTGCCTATCTTAATGGAGTGATGGTGGAGGGTGTCGGGAGGGAGGGAGGGAGGGTTGGGTAGATGGCAGGCAGGCATACTGTACATGGTGTACCACATGCAGGAGACAGAGTGCACTTGTACCAGACACAGACGATGCAGAGTGTATATGTACCACACACGGGCAATGCAGAGTGTACATGTACCACACGTGGGAGACTCAGACAATGCACATGTATCAGACATGGGCGATGCAGAGTGTACATGTACCAGACACTGGAGACTTGTGACAACAAGAATGTAAATATTAAGTCTACAGTTCTTTAACAGACAGGCAGGCAAGCAAGCACACACAAGCTGGTTGGCTGCTGGGCTGGCTGCCTGCCTGCTTGCTTGCTTTTCCTTTTCTTGTCTGCACTTCTCGTAAACAGTTATTGTCTCTTGCAACATAATTTCCAGTTGGACACAAGAGGCTTGTCTGTACCACCACAATGACAATGGATGAAGCCTGGACTGTACCAACTTGTGATTAAGTAGAGTTGGTAGATTTTATTGAGTGTATGGTTGTTTTAGCATATTTATAGATGGAGCTGTTAAAGAAGTAAATGCTAGGGTGTTGGGAAGAGGTGTGGGATTAAAATATGCAGGATCTAACACAAAATGACAGTTAGTCACAGTTGATTTTTGCTGATGACTGCTTTCCATGGGGAAGTGGAACAGAATTCTTCCTCCGTAAGCCATGTGTGTTGTAAGAGGCGACTAAAATGCCGGGAGCAAGGGGCTAGTAACCCCTTCTCCCGTATAAATTACTAAATTTAAAAGAGAAACTTTCGTTTTTCTTTTTGGGCCACCCTGCCTTGGTGGGATACGGCCGGTGTGTTGAAAGAAAAAGACACTGCTTTTGAGAGATTCTGAAGAATGAGTTGTCAAGATTGGTGGATGTTCGGAAGGATATGTAAAAGAAGGAAATTAAAGGTGAATATGGGAAAGAGCAAGGTGATGAGGGTAATAAATGATTAGGTAATAAAAGATTGGACATCAGATTGGAAGGAGTGAGTTTGGTGAAAGTGAATGCATTCAGATATTTGGGAGTGGACTTGTTGGTAGATGGGTCAATGAAAGATGAGGTGACCCATATAACTGATGAGGAAAAACAAGGTAGGTGGTGCATTGAGGCATCTGCAGAGACAGATCCATAGAGGCAAAAAGGGGAATGCATGAGAGTATAGTGGTGTACCAGCATTCTGATATGGGTTTTTGTCTTGCACTTATTTGGCAGGACAGTAGTACTTCCCGGGTGGTTGCTGTCTACCGGCCTACAATGTTATTTGCTTATATACATTTTCTCTTAGTTATTCAATATTTTTTTTTCAACACATTAGCCATTTCCCAGCGAGTCAGGGGTGACCCGAAAAATAAACACTTTCATCGTCACTCATCCCATCACTGTCTTGCCAGAGGTATACCACTACTACAGTTCAAATACTGCTACATATCTCTACCCCTCCATAATTATATGATACTTGTTGTGATGAGGGAGGTAGTAGCATAAAATATGTTAGAAGATAATTTCTTATGCAGAAAATAATGTTCTGTCTCTTACTCACAATAAGTAAGAGAAAAAGTATGGTTCTGTAAGAGAAACAGAAATTATTTATCTGTTGAGATTAAAATAGAATTGCAGAGAAAGTTGGTCTTGGAGTACTGAGTGAATAGCTCTTTCATTTGGAAGAGTATATGCAGTGCTGGTATTGTATATAAAGGCACAGAAAAAAATCTTAAATTTTATGCTGAAAGTAAAAGCCATGTTCAATCAAAAATAATTAGATAATTGTTCATTTAAATTTAAATAAGATATATAAAATAGTTTCATGTTTAAAGGATTTATTTAGTTGCATCCAACACAGCCATTAAAATTCTATATGTATAGATTGTATGTAAAGATCATAGGTAATTTATTGTATATTAATACTGTAGTGAAAAGTGGCCTAGCATGGTTAAGTAGACCTGCTACAGTGATCTATTCTTATACTCATGTGTAACAATACAGGCTGTTATCAAAAACACTCCCTGATTTCAAACAGGTATAACATGTAACTTTATTGTAATAATCTTTCACAGTTAGTAGCTTCAGATGCAGGATTTCATTCAGTTTCATGTGGTATAGGGTAGCATTAAAGGCACTCAGTGTGCGCCCATCTGGTTGCTCGGCAAACATTGATGTGATAGTCCAGTTCGGTGCGGACGCTCTGCAGGATATCTGGTGTTATCATGCGAACTGCTTCAGTGATCGAAATTTTCAGCTTCTCCAGGGATGCAGGCAGTGGTGGTACATAAACTGTGCTCTTCACGTACCCCCAAAGAAAGAAGTCACAAACAGGTTCAGTGACCTCTGCAAGTGGCCTGCGAGGTCACCGGACCTAACTGTTTGTGACTTCTTTCTTTTGGGGTACATGAAGAGCACAGTTTATGTACCACCACTACCTGCATCCCTGGAGGAACTGAAAATTTCGATCACTGAAGCAGTTCGCATGATAACACCAGATATGCTGCAGAGCATCTGGACCGAACTGGACTACAGCATTGATGTTTGCCGAGCAACCAGAGGGGCGCACATTGAGCTCCTTTCATGCTACCCTATACCACATGAAACTGAATGAAATCCTGCATCCGAAGCTACTAACTGTGAAAGATTATTACAATAAAGTTACATGTTATACCTGTTTGAAATCAGGGAGTGTTTTTGTGGAAACCCTGTATACATTTATTTCATGAAACTGTTGTGTTTGATGACATTTTTGAAGGTGGGATATGGTGCACAGTGCCTTTCTGACTTACCTTAATGTGATCAACCATGTCTTGTTTTAACATTATAATGTTTTAACTTGCAGACATTATTTGTACAAGCACTCCAAATGAAAGATGGAGTGCGGCAGCCAGGAGCAGCAGCTGGAGCTGTGGATCCTGACGTTGTACAGGCTATTCACCGTCTAATACATGCTATAGATGATTTTGATAAGTTGGGAATCAATCGACGCTCAATTTCAAGGTATTTATTTACTTCATTTTGTACTGATTAGTTCATCATTTTATTAACATATAACCTTAACCCTTGTAGGTAGTAGGTTGGTAGACAGCAACCACCCAGGGAGGTACTACCGTCCTGCCAAGTGAGTGTAAAACGAAAGCCTGTAATTGTTTTACATGATGGTAGGATTGCTGGTGTCTTTTGTCTGTCTCATAAATATGCAAGATTACAGGTATGTCTTGCTACTTCTACTTACACTTAGGTCACACTACACATACGTGTACAAGCATATATATACACACCCCTTTGGGTTTTCTTCTATTTTCTTTCTAATTCTTGTTCTTGTTTATTTCCTCTTATCTCCTTGGGGAAGTGGAACAGAATTCTTCCTCTGTAAGCCATGCGTGTCGTAAGAGGCGACTAAAATGCCGGGAGCAAGGGGTTAGGAACCCCTTCTCCTGTATATATTACTAAATTTAAAAGGAGAAACTTCAGTTTTTTCTTTTGGGCCACCCCACCTCGGTGGGATACGGCTGGTATGTTGAAAGAAAGAAAGAAGAACCTTAACCCCTAGGTAGTAGGTTGGTAGACAGCAACCACCCAGGGAGGTACTACCGTCCTGTCAAGTGAGTGTAAAACAAAAGCTTGTAATTGTTTTACAAGATGGTAGGATTGCTAGTGTCTTTTTTCTGTCTCATAAACATGCAAAATTTCAGGTACATCTTGCTACTTCTACTTGCACTTCGGTCACACTACACATGCATGTACAAGCATATATATATATATATATATATACACACCCCTCTGGGTTTTCTTCTATTTTCTTACTAGTTGTTCTTGTTTATTTCCTCTTATCTCCATGAGGAAGTCGAACAGAATTCTTCCTCCGTAAGCCATGCTTTTCCTAAGAGGTGACTAACATGCTGGGAGCAAGGGACTAGTAACCCTTTCTCCTGTATGCTTTACTAAAGTTAACAAGAGAAACTTTTGTTTTTCTTTTTGGGCCACCCTGCTTCAGTGGGATATGGCCGGTTTATTGAAAGAAAAAGAATAAACTTAAACCTAGTTTATCCAAGCCTCAGATAACTGGAATTTACCAGTAATCAAACAGCATCTAGCTTACCTAGACACCACCATGTGATTTTATAATAACTTAAACTAAGGGTATTGGCAAAAATTTTGATCCAATCGTTTATGTATATTGTGAACAACAAAGGGGCCCAACACTGACCCCTGTGGAACACCGCTTGTAATGTGTCCCCACTCTGATTTCTCCCCATTTATGCAAATTCTCTATTGCCTATCTGTCAACCATGCCATACTCAGCAGACAGAATCATAGACAATTTCTGGGTTTAATGGACTTTATCTGTTGCCTCCAAATGTTGTCCGGCTACAGATTTTGTCTATTGAATTTAAAATTCATTATATTGAGGTTTTACTGTTTAACAGTTAAGAGAAAATTGGGATTATTGTTTCCATAAAGTAACTAGAGAATGTTTCTTCTGATTGACTTTGAACTTTGCTCCTTGGTGTATTTTTCTCAAACTAAAATTTACAATGCTATTTGGCTGTGCAAGTTCCAATTTGTCATTGTTATTAAATTGTTGCATTGGCTTCTGTCTGATAATGAAAATACCTCTTCTGATGAGCTTCAAACATTTAGTGTAGAAATGTTAGCTCCTCTTTCTTAGAAGAAAGTCTAAGTTTTGTTTTGAGCCGTGTTGGTGGTAAATTAATTGTACTGAAGAAACTGTGGAATCTGGAATACAGTAAGCTTTTATAAAGCTCCTTTATATAGTGCTCTTTTTCTTGTGAGTGCAGTTGAATAGCACATTGAAAAGCCTTTATTGTACACACTTTAACTTTGGATGTACTTTTTTTTAATTGTATTTGCAATCAGTGTCACCCTATAAAGGAGCCTACTGTATTGGTTATCCATGGGATAACTTTTAACAGTGCTCTGTTGTGATCTGCCTTAATGCTGATGTTTCTTACTAGGAGGGATGCTTGCTTTATTATCACAATGTGTAGCTCCTGAGTTGGCCAGTTTTATTTTTATCTTTGCTGTGGGTGCATTGATACTAGTTCCAGGACCTGACTGCCCATCTCTTTAAAAAATATAGAAAATAGTATAGTTTTTTCTTAAAGATTTATGGTGAATTTTAAAGAAAATATAACTGAAAATAAAACTGGAAAACAAAAAATTCCATTAAGTGGGTTCTTATGCTGGAAAATTTAATATAGAGCCCCATTAATTTCTATTATTGCTTCACGCACAACATTTTGGTCAATCTGGTAACTTAACCAGTGCTGTGTAGATAGCAGAGCTGTGGCTAATGAGTATAAGTTAGTATTTTAATTGCATTTTTGTGAAGAATGAGTTGTGGTGAACTGGTAAAGTATGTCTGGGTTGACTTATGATAAGACCTGATCACTAGTGTGTTGACGCTGCAATACTATATACAACACCATGGCAGTGATACTCGTCTTGTATGTATAAATCTTCTTTCAACAAACTGGCCACATCCCACTAAAGCAGGATGGCCCAGAAAGAAAAACAAAAGTTTCTCTTTTTCATTTTAGTAATGTATACAGGAGAAAGGATTACCAGCCCCTTGATCCTGGCATGTTAGTCGCCTCTTACGACACGCATGGCTTACTGAGGAAGAATTCTGTTCAACTTACCCATGGAGATAGGAAATAAACAAGAACTAGTAAGAAAAATAGAAGAAAACCCAGAGGCAGGTAGGTGGGTGGGTGTGTGTGGGTGGGTGTGTGTGTGTGTGTGTGTGCGTGCGTGCGTGCGTGCGTGCGTGCGTGCGTGTGCGCGCACACAGTGGGCAACTGTGACGAGCGGGGTCCCACAGGGGTCAGTTCTAGAACCAGTGCTATTTCTGGTATATGTGAATCACATGATGGAAGGGTTAGACTCAGAAGTGTCCCTGTTTGCAGATGATGTGAAGTTAATGAGGAGAATTAAATCAGATGAGGATCAGGTAGGACTTCAAAGAGACCTGGACAGGCTGGACACCTGGTCCAGAAACTGGCTTCACGAATTTAACCCCGCCAAATGCAAAGTCATGAAGATCAGGGAAGGGCAAAAAAGACCGCAGACAGAGTATAGGCTAGGTGGCCAAAGACTGCAAACCTCGCTCAAGAAGAAAGATCTTGGGGTGAGTATAACACCGAGCACGTCTCCAGAAGCACACATCAACCAGATAACTGCTGCAGCATATGGGCACCTGGCAAACCTGAGAATAGCGTTCCAATACCTTAGTAAGGAATTGTTCAAGACACTACACCGTGTACATCAGGACCATGCTGGAGTATGCAGCACCTGTTTGGAACCCACACTTGATCAAGCACGTCAAGAAATTAGAGAAAGTGCAAAGGTTTACGACAAGGTTAGTTCCAGAGCTAAGGGGAATGTCCTACGAAGAAAGGTTAAGGGAAATCGGCCTGACGACACTGGAGGACAGGAGGGTTAGGGGAGACATGATAACGACATACAAAATACTGCGTGGAATAGACAGGGTGGACAGAGACAGGATGTTCCAGAGAGGGGACACAGAAACAAAGGGTAACAATTGGAAGTTGAAGACCCGGATGAGTCAAAGGGATGTTAGGAAGTATTTCTTCAGTCAAAGAGTAGTCTGTGACTAAAGAAATACTTCAGTGAGGTAGTGGAGGCAGGAACCATACATAGCTTTAAGATGAGGTATGATAAAGCTCATGGAGCAGGGAGAGAGAGGACCTAGTAGCACTCAGTGAAGAGGTGGGGCCAGGAGCTGAGTCTCGACCCCTGCAACCACAGTTAGGTGAGTACACACACACTAGGTAGTAGGTTGGTAGACAGCAGCCGCCCAGGGAGGTACTACCGTCCTGCCAAGCGAGTGTAAAACGAAAGCCTGTAATTGTTTTACATGATGGTAGGATTGCTGGTGTCTTTTTTCTGTCTCATAACCATGCAAGATTTCAGGTAGGTCTTGCTACTTCTACTTACATTAAGGTCACACTACACATATATGTACAAGCATATATTTTTTTTTTATTATCACACTGGCCGATTCCCACCAAGGCAGGGTGGCCCGAAAAAGAAAAACTTTCACCATCATTCACTCCATCACTGTCTTGCCAGAAGGGTGGTTTACACTACAGTTTTTAAACTGCAACATTAACACCCCTCCTTCAGAGTGCAGGCACTGTACTTCCCATCTCCAGGACTCAAGTCCGGCCTGCCGGTTTCCCTGAACCCCTTCATAAATGTTACTTTGCTCACACTCCAACAGCACGTCAAGTATTAAAAACCATTTGTCTCCATTCACTCCTATTAAACACACTCACGCATGCCTGCTGGAAGTCCAAGCCCCTCGCACACAAAACCTCCTTTACCCCCTCCCTCCAACCTTTCCTAGGCCGACCCCTACCCCGCCTTCCTTCCACTACAGACTGATACACTCTTGAAGTCATTCTGTTTCGCTCCATATGTCCGAACCACCTCAACAACCCTTCCTCAGCCCTGTGGACAACAGTTTTGGTAATCCCGCACCTCCTCCTAACTTCCAAACTACGAATTCTCTGCATTATATTCACACGACACATTGCCTTCAGACATGACATCTCCACTGCCTCCAGCCTTCTCCTCGCTGCAACATTCATCACCCATGCTTCACACCCATATAAGAGCATTGGTAAAACTATACTCTCATACATTCCTCTCTTTGCCTCCAAGGACAAAGTTCTTTGTCTCCACAGACTCCTAAGTGCACCACTCACCGCTTTTCCCCTCATCAATTCTATGATTCACCTCATCTTTCATAAACCCATCCGGTGACACGTCCACTCCCAAATATCTGAATACATTCACCTCCTCCATACTCTCTCCCTCCAATCTGATATCCAATCTTTCATCACCTAATCTTTTTATCCTCATAACCTTACTCTTTCCTGTATTCACTTTTAATTTTCTTCTTTTGCACACCCTACCAAATTCATCCACCAATCTCTGCAACTTCTCTTCAGAATCTCCCAGGAGCACAGTGTCATCAGCAAAGAGCAACTGTGACAACTCCCACTTTATGTGTGATTCTTTATCTTTTAACTCCACGCCTCTTGCCAAGACCCTCGCATTTACTTCTCTTACAACCCCATCTATAAATATATTAAACAACCACGGTGACATCACACATCCTTGTCTAAGGCCTAGTTTTACTGGGAAATAATTTCCCTCTTTCCTACGTACTCTAACTTGAGCCTCACTATCCTCATAAAAACTCTTCACTGCTTTCAGTAACCTACCTCCTACGCCATACACCTGCAACATCTGCCACATTGCCCCCCTGTCATACGCCTTTTCCAAATCCATAAATGCCACAAAGGCCTCTTTAGCCTCATCTAAATACTGTTCACTTATATGTTTCTCTGTAAACACCTGGTCCACACACCCCCTACCTTTCCTAAAGCCTCCTTGTTCATCTGCTATCCTATTCTCCGTCTTACTCTTAATTCTTTCAATAATAACTCTACCATACACTTTACCAGGTATACTCAACAGACTTATCCCCCTATAATTTTTGCACTCTCTTGTCCTCTTTGCCTTTATACAAAGGAACTATGCAAGCTCTCTGCCAATCCCTAGGTACCTTACCCTCTTCCATACATTTATTAAATAATTGCACCAACCACTCCAAAACTATATCCCCACCTGCTTTTAACATTTCTATCTTTATCCCATCAATCCCGGCTGTCTTACCCCCTTTCATTTTACCAACAAGTCAGCCATCTCCCACCGAGGCAGGGTGCCCCAAAAAGAAAATACTTTCATTATTCAACACTTTCACCTCACTCATACATAATCACTGTCTTTGCAGTGGTACCCAGATACAACAGTTTAGAAGCATATGTAAAGATATATAACATATCCCTCCAAACTGCCAATATCCCAAACCCCTCCTTTAAAGTGCAGGCATTGTACTTCCCATTTCCAGTACTTGAGTCCGACTCCATAAAAATAACTGGTTTCCCTAATACCCTGCTCACACTCCAACAGCTCATCAGGTCCCAAAAACCATTCGTCTCCATTCACTCCCCTCTAACACGCTCACGCACACTTGCTGGAAGTCCAAGCCCCTCGCCCACAAAACCACCTTTACCCCCTCCCTCCAACCTTTTCGAGGATGACCCCATACCCTGCCTTCCTTTCCCTAGAGATTTATACACTCTCCATATCATTTTACTTTGATCCATTCTCTCTACATGACCAAACCACCTCAACAACCCCTCTTTAGCCCTCTGACTAATACTTTTATTAACTCCACACCTTCTAGTTTCCACACTCCAAATTGTCTGCATAATATTTACAACACATTGCCCTTAGGATATCTCCACTGCCTCCTCACTGCAGCATTTACAATCCATGCTTCACACCCATACACTCTTGTACATATCCTTCTTTGTCTTCATGGATAACGTTAGTCTCCACAGATACCTCAATGCACCACATCTTTTTTCCTTCATCAGTTCTATGGTTAAACCCATCCGGCTGAGCTTACAAATTGTCCTGTATAAAATAATACATTTTGTATAATATAATTATTTTAATAACATTAAAAGAGAAGAAAAATCAAGTGTAATAATACATAAGTTTGCTGTAACATGGGAATGCTCTTTTTCTGTGGGTTTCTGTAGATTTCCCCTTTCTAATTCTTTTTCCAAAATGTATTAATATGCACCATTTCTTTCTCAAAATCACTAGATATTCAAGTATTTCACTTGGTCTTAAAATCCACAGATTTACTTTGCACATCTCGATAACATTATGATGCTGTGCAGAATCTTTGGATGCAAGTGTTCCATTTAATATAGTCATGCACAGTAAAATAAATTTATCTTTTTTTTTTTACTAATGGAGGCAGTGAAATGTGAAACTAACATTTATTTGTGACTTAGGGATGAAGTCAACAAAGCATATCGACGATTAGCGGCACTAGTTCATCCCGATAAGTGCAAGGCACCTGGAGCCGAAGAAGCCTTTAAGGCACTTACACAAGCAAGAAATAACCTTCTCAAGATAATGACAGAAACCACAGTGTAACTACTTAAGAAATAGGTATTATATAGTGCAAATATTGTTGAAATAATTTTATCATGTAATGTTTTCAGTAGAATGTGTCAAGCAAGTACTTGTCGAGTCTTTCGAAATATTAATGTAAGAGTATACGAGATATTCTGGAAATTGCAGCAGTTATGTTGCTCATTATATCTAAGGTCTTTTTTTATTTCTAAAAGTTGATATTCTGTTTGTCATATGTCATCTTGTGATGTAAGATGGCAGTTTCTTACCTAGAAACCTAGTCAAAAAAAAAAAAAGTTTTTAAAGGCAGATAAGACTGCACTTTCATCCAACGTATGATTGGATATAGTGTGTATACTCATCATATCTGCAGGGAGTGGAGATGATTTAGGAGTGTACAGATGGTATGGTTGTTTGTATTGTTTATATAGAAATGAATTTTTCCTTTGTACATGAATGTTAAGTTTGTTAAAGAAAATAATCTTCAAGCTGTACGAAGTAATACTGTACAGCATTACAGCCTCTCCTCATTTAGCGACTTGTTTACTGGTGACTCGGACTTACGACAGGCTCTCTGACTAGTATGCATATACGTGATGTATATTAGAGTTGATTTCCTCTATTCTGTTTATTACAATATTGTATAAACATTAAAAAATATACCGGAAATGTTGTAAATGGTGCAAAGATGACATTACAACAATATCAGAGATGGTTGACACAAACCCATTACCATTGTAGTATGCTCCTCACTTAGCGACGAATTCATTTACCAACATGGTCTTAGGGGCAGAACTCTGTCGTTAAGTGAGGAGAGGCTGTATTTTATATTTTGAAGTGAGAGATGCAGTGTAGAAAAGTAATCCAGTGAATTTTTTTTTTTTTTTTGCCTACCTGGAGTGTGTTCTGGGGGTCATTGCCTCCATGGCCTAGTTATATGACCACGCCTCACAGTGAATTGGCCTGATCAACCAGGCTGTTGCTGCAATCCAACATAGGAACTACAACCTGGCTGGTTAGGTACTGACTTCAGTTGTCTGTTCATCTCCCTGTTAAAGACAGTCAGGGGTCTATTGGTAATCCCTAATAAGAACAGAAAAGAACTCAAACAGGAAAAATAGCAGTTACATTAAATTGAAAAAGGAACACAAAAGAAAGTTCTTTTAAAAGGGCAGTGTTAATAAATGATTTTGGATAGAAAATTTTTAGGAAATACATTGTATTATATCTAATAGGCAGCTACCTTAATGCAGTAGCTGAACCTGCATTTAACAGTTACATAGCAAATGTTTTGCAAGAAAATAACAGTACTGTATATGAAATTTTGAAGTACAGTGGACCCTCGGTTTTCGTGTTTAATCTGTTCCAGAGCAATTGGCGAAAACGGAAACCATTTTCCCCATAAAGAAATAATGTAAATCCAATTAATCCATTTCAGACACTCAGAAGTATTAACAAAAAAAATTTTTTTTAGCTTATAGATTTACATGCAGAAAAGAATGACAAATAAATATAAAGCACTAATAAAATGTATAAATGAACATTCAACATCACACTTACCTTTATTAAAGACTTGTTGGTGTATGGCAGACTGAGAGGGGAGAGGGAATTATTATTATAATCAAGGGGGAAGTGCTAAACCTAGAGGATTATACAGCGCCTGGGGAGGGGGGGGATGTGGAAGGCATTCAGGCTTTATTCGGGGAACTGGAGCACAGATCCAATTCCCTAAATCAAGAGCCCCTCACCAACATCAAGGAACCTTCCTTGAGGGGAGGGGAGAGGGAAGCGAGTTTATGTTGGAGACAGGACAATATGCTTCAATACGACACTAATGTCAACTCCACGGCTTATTTATCTATCACAATTCATCTAATATGACAAACAATATTGATAACATAGAAACATGACATATATTCTAGAATGAATAAAATGTCATTATGTATGTCACGAAAGGTGTTGTTGTTGTTCTTGGGTGTATAAGGGCCACTGAGAGCATAAGCCGTACATAGTGGTGATGAAGGCGACAGCGGTGTTGTCACTAGCCCTACATAACTCCAACAACATTGGAGGAGTTAGGTTCATGCTGTCCTTTTTCTATCGATTAATAACCTAACTTGCTGCACTTTATAGCTGGCGCTGTAGCCTTTATTGACTCGTGTTGCTTTAGTATCGCACATATCATATTATTATTATAATCAAGGGGGAAGCGCTAAACCCGGAGGATTATACAGCGCCTGGGGGGGGGGGGATGTGGAAGGCATTCAGGCTTAATTCGGGGAACTGGAGCACAGATCCAATTCCCTAAATCAAGAGCCCCTCACCAACATCAAGGAACCTTCCTTGAGGGGCGCACATATCATAGAATCACTGAAGAAGGCACATTCTCCCCTCTCTTCCTCCTCCACTTTGGTACTTTGCTATGATTTCTTTTTAATTCTATCGTGTTACTCGCTTTCATTGGGCCCATGGTGGCTTATTTAGCAGTCACACACAATAAACAAGTGCCAAAAACAATGGATTATCGAAATGTTTCATATGACCTCGCAGGATATGTTCACTCACCGAGAAACAAGACGACATTGCCTGAGAATGCGTGTGGGAGGCGGCTTTGTCTGTGCACTGGACAGGTTCTGTACCATAGACAAAAAGAGAGGGTCCACTGTATAGTAAATTAATATTGCTCTTTTTATTTGTGGTTATTCATCATTACAGTATCAGCTTTGTAGACACATTTTTGTCCAAGTCTAAGTGAATGTTATATCTAACTACAGTGGACCCCCGCATAACGATATTAATCCGTTCATGAGAGCTCATTGTTATGCGAAATTATCGTTATGGGGATGAATTTTCCCCATAAGAAATAATGGAAAACAAATTAATCCGTGCAAGACACCCCAAAGTATGAAAAAAAAACATTTTTACCACATGAAATATTAATTTTAATACACACAAACTGAAAAAGGCATGCACAATTACATGACACTTACCTTTATTGTAGATCTGGTGATGATTGATGGGATGGGAAGAGGAGAGAGTCTTAATGTTTAGAAGGGGAATCCCCTTCCATTAAGACTTGAGGTGTCAAGTCCTTTTCTGGGGTTACTTCCCTTCTTCTTTTAATGCCACTAGGACCAGCTTCAGAGTCACTGGACTTCTGTTGCACAACATATATGTCCATAGTGGCCTGTACCTCTCGTTCCTTTATGACTTCCCTAAAGTGTTTCACAACATTGTCAGTGTAATAGTCACCAGCATGGCTTGCAATAGCTGTGTGAGGGTGATTGTCATCAAAAAAGGTTTGCACTTTCAGCCACATTGCACAGATTTCCTTAATCTTTGTAGTAGGCAACTTCTTCAATTTCTCTCTCCCCTCCTCCGAACCAGTTTCCTCAGGTCTGGCCTCTTGCTGTTGAAGTTGATCTATCAGCTCATCAGTGGTTAGTTCTTCATTGTCCTCCTCCACCAACTCTTCCACATCATCCCCACTAACCTCCAACCCCAAGGACTTCCCCAATGCCACAATTGATTCCTCAACTGGCATACTCCTCTCAGGGTTAGCCTCAAATCCTTCAAAATCCCTTTTGTCTACACATTCTGGCCACAGTTTCTTCCAAGCAGAGTTCAAGGTCCTCTTAGTCACTCCCTCCCAAGTCTCACCTATAAGGTTTACACAATTGAGGATATTAAAGTGATCTCTCCAAAAGTCTCTTAGAGTCAGTTGAGTTTCTGAGGTCACTACAAAGCACCTTTCAAACAGAGCTTTTGTGTACAGTTTTTTGAAATTTGCAATAACCTGCTGGTCCATGGGCTGCAGGAGAGGAGTGGTATTAGGAGGCAAAAACTTCACCTTAATGAACTTCATGTCTCCATAAAGTCGCTCTGCCACGTCTGTAGGATGACCAGGGGCATTGTCTAACACCAGGAGGCACTTAAGGTCTAATTTCTTTTCAGTTAGGTAATCTTTCACATTGGGGGCAAATGCATGGTGTAACCAGTCATAGAAAAAGTCCCTAGTGACCCATGCCTTACTGTTTGCCCTCCACAGCACACACAAATTAGCCTTGAGGATATTTTGTCTGAATGCTCTGGGAGTTTCTGAGTGATACACTAATAAAGGCTTCACTTTGCAATCACCAGTAGCATTGGAACACATCAACAGAGTAAGCCTGTCTTTCATAGGCTTATGTCCTGGGAGTGCCTTTTCCTCCTGAGTAATGTAGGTCCTGCTTGGCATTTTCTTCCAAAACAGGCCTGTTTCATCACAATTAAACACTTGTTCAGGTTTCAGTCCTTCACTTTCTACGTACTCCTTGAATTCCTGCACATATTTTTCAGCTGCTTTGTGGTCCGAACTGGCAGCCTCACCATGCCTTATCACACTATGTATGCCACTACGCTTCTTAAATCTCTCAAACCAACCTTTGCTGGCCTTAAATTCACTCACATCATCACTAGTTGCAGGCATTTTTTTAATTAAATCCTGATGCAACTTCCTAGCCTTTTCACTTATGATCACTTGAGAGATGCTATCTGTTTTTCATTTATCCACACCAATAAGAGTCTCTCAACATCTTCTATCACTTGCGATCTCTGTTTCGAAAACACAGTTGAACCTTTGGCAAGAACAGCTTCCTTGATTGCGTTTTTGTTGCCCACAATAGTAGCGATGGTTGACTGGGGTTTATTATACAACCTGGCCAGCTCGGAGACACGCACTCCACTTTCATACTTATCAATGATCTCTTTCTTCATCTCTATAGTAATTCTCACCCTTATTCCTGTAGGGTTGGCACTAGAAGCTTTCTTGGGGCCCATGGTCACTTATTTTGCAGATAAAAATCACCAAAAACACTGTAATAATACGAAATATTCCAATTGTATGCTTGGATGTTACCGCAGAGGCTGGCTGGTAAACAATGCCACCGGCGGAACGTGAGGCTGGCTAAGGCCGCACATTAGACGCGTCTCGGACGAACAGCATTGAGCGGGTTTTTTAGCGGTATGCGAGGCAAAATCTTAGCGATAAAACGTATTGGTATGCGGATTTAACGTTATGTAAGGCCAACGGTATGCGGGGGTCCACTGTACTATATAATTTCTATGTTATTAACCACTTTGTAATAACTTAGTCTTGTAGATGAAGGGATAAACAGTTTGCTGCTAATTATGCAAAACTTTGACCCTCTCTCTCATTTTTCTTTTACCAATGTCCTTCCCTTGACACCACTACCTACACCATTTCTTTTTTCCTCTTACCTGTTTAATGTGCTCCTTAAGTGTAATAATTTTATTCCAAGATGTTTCAGTTAATGGTGATATCAGAGATGTTAGTTAGACAATTTAGTGTATGCACTGCATGCTTAGTAATAATTTGTTTATCCTATTCACTAATGTGGTCTTCTTGGTTATTACTAGGAATGAGAGTAGGTCAGTTTTGTTTATTCTACTCACCAGTGTGGCATGCATTGATAGTAGGCTGAGTTTGCAATACTAGCTATTAAACAAATCAATACAGTACTGTATCAAAACAAGTTGACTATCTCCTTGATTAGAATGAAAAAGGAAGGGTGCAGAGCACTAATTTTGCTTTATTGTTAATGATTTGAATGCATTACTAAGCTTACATAAAATTTTGTCTGCCTTCAAAATTGAAAATGCATATACAGTACTACATTATATTGCTTCATTTGAAATTATAGAATAAATATTTCTGGAAATATACTATTGAATAACTGCTAATCAGAAACATTGAACATGGACAAAAATAACTTACTGCAATGCAAGTGTTCTATAAATACTGTAACATCCTCTGCACACTCTTTGTATTACAGTAAAACCTCTAATTAACAGACCTCCCTTTTAATGGTTTTCAGAAATTGAGGACAAAAAATTAACTGGACTAACGTCAAAATCATCATAGTATGAAAAAAGTCTAATTCCAGATTTTGTGCTTAGCAGAAGTGTCCAACTGTCTTCTTGTTACGCAGAAATGTGGGATAGCTGGGGGCTAGAGCCTTGTCTAAGGGCAAAGGTAAAAGTTACACATATCTCAAGCATAAACAGGCTACCCAGGGCTATCCCAGTCAAAACAGAAAGCACTAAACCAGTATTTGTTACTTCAGAGGGTTAGGCAAAAATCGTAGGTAGGAAAATATATCTATTTATTCAACATAACACTATATACACACTTTAGAAAACACCTTCACGTATCTCCTATCCTAAACGCCCAAGAAGCAGGCGGCTGGTGGTCCAGCAACCATAACACTCAGCCTAGTCAGCGCTAGGCCTTCACTACTACAATACCAACCCCATTTCTTATTTCCTCATTCATCCCACAGCACCCTGACCATAGAAGAGCCTATGGCTTGAGTTAGCTAAACAAAAGGAGTACACCACTACAAAACTTAGCTTAAATACACAGCATCTCTGATGCCAGCCTCCATGCCATGCGGACCCCACGTCTCTTTCCCACGCTTATCCGCTCACCCCCCAAACACAGTTGGAAAATAAATCCCTGGCAGGATTTCTTTATAATTTACATTAGAGTACTTGACAGTACCCCCAAATGCACATTATGAATTATAAAATTATGGTTTACAATTACAGTGGACCCTCGAATTTAGTCGTGCCTTTTCTGTATGCAAAACTATTTTTATCTATAAAATGTATTTTTTGTTAATATTTCCCATAGGAAATATTGTAAATCCAATTAAACCATTCCAGACACCCAAAAATATTAACAAAAAATACATTTTATAGATAAAAATAGTTTTGCATACAGAAAAGGCACGACTGAATTCGAGGGTCCACTGTATAACATTCATACTATTATGGTACCCTTCTCTACTGTATATACATTACAATGTCATGCATAACACCCCCACCCCCAGGCCATAGGTCTCACTGTGTTAGCGGGATCCCGGCAGACACTGCTAGGCAAAAGGAAAGAGAAAGAAAATAAATCCCACACTGAAGTCTGAGGCAACAGGCAAAATGATAACTGGAATGACCACCATACAATCATGGTCTTTTGGTACTACAAATATGCAATATTAAACTGAGGTACTAGACTGCGGACATGTGAGACTCGCCGAACATAAAAGTGATCAAGTTCCATGCCAAATGAGCCCACAGTCATGCTCTTACACAATTGTGTTAGGAAAAGGCACCATCACAACACAGCGCTGGCCAGCCACTGGTGTTGATGCATTTTACCTAAATTACATCAAGCAACCTTAAAAACTAGCAAGTTAACTTTGTACCCAAGTGCCCTGAGAAGTGCCATTTATAAAGTAACACCAAAGCTCAGCATGTTGCAAGACAGACCAAACGACATATGACACCAAAAAAAAAAATTCTTTTAAACAATGAGTACATTTTCCAGGAGGAGCTCAAAGAAAAGAAAAACAGATTTTACATGTTAAATTCCACACCTACCATCCGACCACTCGACTTACGACCATGTTTTTTTATGCCAAATTTCTGGGAAATAAACAACTATCTGTGTTGTACACAGTGTTTATCCTAAACCTTACAGTATAAAATACAGTACTAACAACATAAAAAGTAAAGTAAAACATGAGATACCAAAATAAAACAATAAAATAAAGTCATTACAAAAATGTTTTGGTGATATTCAGTAGTAAAGTTCGACTTACGACCGGTTTCTCGGAACCGAACTCGGTCGTAAGTCAGATGGTAGGTGTACTTAGAAAGCAACATCACATTATCACTCCCACCTCACAGCAATCTTTAGTAAACAAAACTGATTCCCCATGACACACATCTGCGAGAATCAGGAGAGCACAGAAAGGGAAAAAAATATCAGGCCCCGAAAACAACAGGTGGATTGTCACATCAATCATGTTGGTGGAACTGTGGCCGTAAAACCCTGGAGTCATCATTGAAAACCCCCAAAAGGTGGACCTCCCAGGCCGACACCTACATGTAATTCCAAGGACCCTGGAGTCACCCCAGCGGTGATCCAAAAAGGAAAAATTGAAAAGAGTCCTGGAGAACCAAAACACCTCGGATCAAGAGACACGACCCAACAAGTGGAGGGCATCACCGCCAGCCCCACATTCATTAAAACATTAGGTCCAACAGTCCCTATACCAACACAAAACAGAGGCGAGGTATCCTAGCCAACACCTAAAAAACGTAGCATACCTTACCTAGGCATGGCACTTGATGTGACTACCCCCTAAACACACACACTAGGGAATCCTGATACCTCCAGCTCCAGCTCAACCTGCCCTTCTCCTTTGGGTGGTCCAGGGTTCCATCTACTCGTCTACCGCAAATCACTGCAAAATAAGAATAGATAAGTGATCTATACACTACATCGTGCACTTTAAACATGAGACAAGGCATCAGCAATCACATTCTCCACTCCCTTCACATAATGAATCACAAGATTAAGAGGTTGGAGAAACAAGGTCCACCTCATAAGTCTCTGATTGTGGTTCCTCATTAAGTGAAGAAAACGTAAAGGATTATGGTCACTATACACAGTTATAGGGTGAACTGATGATGATATATACACCTCAAAATGTTGCACTGCCAACACTAAAGCAAGAGCCTCCTTTTCTATGGTGGCATAATGCTGCTGGCGTTTCTTCAGTTTTGCCGAAAAGTAGCCGACTGGCAATAATTGTCCCGCTACTTCTTGCAGTAATACAGCCCCAACACCAGTATCACTGGCATCTACTTGTAGAGAAAATGGCAATGTGAAATTAGGACTAGCTAGCACAGGAGCACTAGTAAGCAAAGCTTTTACATGTTCAAATGCCCTCTGACACTTCATATCCCACACAAATGTATGCTTGGGGCTAGTCAGGTCAGTGAGTGGAGAGATCACCTTTGATAAATTTGGACAAAACTTTCTATAAAATGTTACCATGCCCACAAAATGCATAACCTCCTTTCGGTTCCTTGGTACAGGATAATTGTCTATAGCCTCCACCTTGGCATTCACTGGGGCCACCTTTCCCTGGCCAATAACATGTCCTAGAAAAGTTACCTGGGCTTGTCCAAAAACACACTTTGCCAAATTAACTGAGCTGAGCACCAGCGAGCCTAGAGAAAAGCTCTCTAAGCTGCCTCACATGCTCTGTCCAACAGTCACTAAAAATAACCAGGTCATCAATATAACACCTCATGCCCTTTAGGCCACGTATAACTTCCTGCATTCTGCGTTGAAAACAGGAGGGTGTGTTACGAAGCCCAAAGGGGAGAACCTTGTACTGAAAAAGCCCATCTGGTGTTACAAAAGCAGAGATGTCACTGGCACATGGGGTTAAAGGTATCTGGTAATAACCCTTCAACAGGTCTAACTTACATATTTAGCTCTCCCCACTGCATCAATGACATCATCCATTCTAGGAAGAGGAAAACATTCAGCTTTAGTTATTAAATTAACCTTACGGTAGTCAGTGCACATCCTCATGGTGCCATCTGGTTTGGGAACCATCAGACAGGGATGTGCCCACTCACTCTCGCTTGGTATTATTAAATCACTGTCAAGTAGAAATTTCACCTCCTTCTACATACCTTTTCTCTTTTCTGGGTTCATTCTGTAAGGAACCTGCCAAATTGGATCAGCTTTCCTTACATCTACAGTGGACCCCCGCATAGCGACTTAAATCCGTGCAAGAGGGCTCATTGTTATGCGAAATAATCGGTATGCGAATGAATTTTCCCCATAAGAAATAATGGAAATCAAATTAATCCGTGCAAGACACCCAAAAGTATGAACAAAAAAATTTTACCACATGAAATATACATTTTCCTACACACAAAGAGAAGGATACATGCACAGTAGTAGAGTAGTACATGCACAATATATATTGTGCATGTACTACTCTACTAAATGAAGAATAAATGACACCTTTATTGAAGATGCAGCAATGACTGATGAGACACTGTGTCCTGGGAGTGCCTTTTCCTCCTGAGTACTGTAGGTCCTGTTTGGCATTTTCTTCCAGAACAGGCCTTATCACACTGTGTATGCCACTACGATTCTTAAATCTCTCAAACCAACCTTTGCTGGCTTTAAATTCACCAATATGAGCACTAGTTCCAGGCATTTTTCCCTGTTCACCTGGGTGTTAGTCGACTGGTGTGGGTTGCATCCTGGGAGACAAGATTAAGGACCCCAATGGAAATAAGTTAGACAGTCTTCGATGACACTGACTTTTTTGGGTTATCCTGGGTGGCAAATCCTCTGGGGTTAATTGTTTCTTGGTATTCTCAATAAGCCACACCAACAACAGTGCTACAGCAGCAGCAGCTGACAGTGCTACAGCAGCAGCAGACGATGCTACAGCAGCAGCAGACGGTACTACAGCAGCAGCAGACGGTACTACAGCAGCAGCAGCTGACGGTGGTACAGCAGCAGCAGCAGACGATGGTACAGCAGCAGCAGACGGTACTGCAGCAGCTGATGGTGGTACAATAGCAGCAGCAGCTGACGGTGCTACAGCAGCAGCTGACGGTGGTACAGCAGCAGCAGCAGCTGTACCACCAATAGTAGCGATGGTTGATTGGGGTTTATTATACAACCTGGCCAGCTCGGAGACACGCACTCCACTTTCATACTTATCAATGATCTTTTTCTTCATCTCTATAGTAATTCTCACCCTTATTGCTGTAGGGTTGGCACTAGAAGCTTTCTTGGGGCCCATGGTCACTTATTTTGCAGATAAAATCACCAAAAACACTGTAATAATACGAAATGTTCCGATTGTATGCTTGGATGTTACCGCGGAGGCTGGCTGGTAAACAATGCCACCGGCGGCACATGTGAGGCTGGCTAAGGGCGCACATTGGACGCGTCTCGGACGAAGAGCGGTGAGCGGGTTTTTGAGCGGTATGCGAGGCAAAATTTTTGCGATAAAAGCGAGCGGTATGCGGATTGAACGTTATGTGATGCCGACGGTATGTGGGGGTCCACTGTATATCATGGGGCCTTAGCTTGCTTACACAAGGGATATCCCCAAACAAATCCTCAAAATTCCAGAGAAGCTGAACCATCTCAGCAGCCCTTAACTTATTAAGAAATAACATACATTGTGAAGGGTCTTGTAACAATGCCCTGTTACTAAGGTGTACATCTGTGGCTCCCTGCGCATCAGTGTCCACCCCTGGGTCACCTACTATATTAACACATGCCACACCTCTTTGGTGGTACCTTTTCAGCCTGTTTATATGCACCACCGTTCAGACTTCCGCCACCCAGGTGTGTGAATTCTGTAATTTTGATCTGTGACCTTTTCCACCACCTTATATGGCCCACTGAACTTTGCTGTTTCAAGGAATTACCAGGCACCGGCTCCAATGCTAGTACCTCCTCTCCCACTTCAAAGGTACGGGGCATGGCCTTGCAGTCAAATTGTTTCCTCATCTTGGTTTGGCTGATGTGCAGGTTCTCAGCTGCCAGACACTTCATGTGAGCCAAATGTTCTCTGAAAGCGAGAAAATCTTCCGAGGGGGCAGCCTCACAATCCTCACCAAGTCAGTGATCCTTCAAAATCGTCAGTGGTCCCCGTACCTGGTGACCATGGATCAGTTCAAAAGGACTATAGTGTAATGAGTCCCGAGTGCTGTCCCGCACGGCAAATAAAAGGAGGGGGATACCCTCATCCCAGTCCTTCTGGTACTGGGCACAATAAGCACGCAGCACAGTCTTGAGAGACTGGTGAAACCGCTCCATAACCCCTTGACTCTCTGGGTGATAGGCAGTGGAGGTTGTCATTTTAATGTTGAACTCCCCCAAAACTGTGCAAAAATGTTTAGATGTAAAATTTGACCCCTGATCTGTTTGAATTTCCTTAGGGATCCCGACCTGCATAAAAAATTAAACCAATGCTCTCAAGACCACGCTTGTTGTAATTTTACGTAGTGGAATGGCCTCCGGAAACCTGGTAGAGGAACAAATAATAGTAAGTACTGGTTTCCCATCTTGGTCCTGGGTAGTGGCCCCACACAATCTACCACCAGCCTGCTAAAAGGTTCTCTGGCTACTGTAATAGGGTTAAGAGGGGCAGGTTTAATTCCCTGATTAGGTTTTCCTACCCTTTGGCAAACTGGGCATGATTCTACATACTTACCTACCGATTCCCATACCTGGGGCCAGTAAAAATATTTAGAAATCTTGCCCATAGTCTTTTTAACACCAAAATGTCCTCCCATGGGAACATCGTGGGCCAAACACAAAACCTGATACCTAAATGGTTCCGGCACCTCCACTTGGTAGAGTGCCTTCCTTGCTCCATCATTAGATGTCGCATCCGATAGGGTCTTTCTCATCAAAATACCATCTGCAAAAAAAGAAACATTTAGTCGAGAGGCCTCTTCCTCAGTAACAGCAGATGACCGAATAGCTTTCATGGTGTCGTCACACCCTGGACCTCGATCAGCTGCTCTCGAGTAGAAGTCACCCCCCCCCCATACCAGCTCCAAGACCCCCACTCAAACAGGGTTCTGCCTGGGATGGTTCATCACAGCCCTGAGCCCCCTGCAGGCTAGGCTCGAGGAATAGATTTCCCAAACCCAAATCATTCCCAGAATTGGAAGAGTCAAGGAGAGAGACTGCACTCTTATCTTTTGACATTTTCTTGGTTACTGCACACACTGGAAATAACAAGGGCAAGGTAGCCCTAGCTTTTTCCTCCCAACTCTGTGAGGCTGGGTCCCTCCAAACCAGAGATTCCTCACTTTCAAGACAACCCATGACATTATTGCCTAAAAGTCAGTCAACACCCTCACAAGGTATATCCTCTGTGATACCTACAGCTAAGTAACCACACTGGTATGCAGACTCCACCCATAACCTGTGCACTGGAGTCTTGACAGTGAATCCGGTAATTCCTTTGAGCAAAACATCCAACCCAGTGTATGCGTCATCCGACACTTGCAATATGCCCCTATGAAGCAAGGTGTACGTGCTACCAGTGTCCCTCAAGGATATAACACCTGTTACCCTACCTTCATTTTGGTGTAAGGCCACCGTGGACTTGTAAAGACCTTCATCCGAGGGTCCAAAACTGCTGAGTTACCCGATGTACCCAGAGGTGATGCTTCAGTATTAGCTACTGTGAGGGTACCTGGTGTATCTACCTGAGAAGCTCCAGCAACCGCCTGATCTCTAGGCATCTTCTTGCAATACGGCTGCAGATGGCCCTGTTTATGACAATAAGTACAGTAATAAGGTTTAAAGGCCCCCTGCCCATTTGACCTAGGTTGGATCCCTTGACTCTGGAGAACTGGACTCGTCCCACCTGTTCCTTGTAGTCCTAGACCAGTGACTGCGGACAGGTACTGGAGAATTAGGCTTAATCACACTGGTGGAGAATAGGCTGAGAAACATGTGGCTTAAACTTCTGAAATTTCTTATTCCTATTGGAGGGGGAAGAAAACTTACCATTATTAGTATGTGGTGGGTGGTAACTACTACCAAATCTTTGGTTAGCTAAAAATCTGTCACCCAGCTCTAAAGCATTATTAAAATCATCAAGATCTTTCTCCTCAGAAAATGCCTTAAGGTCAGGAGGAACATTTCTCAAAAGATCCTCTAACAAAATTAAGGTAATTACACCCTCATTGCCTACCACACCCTTTGAGCAACACCACCTATTTAGAAGTGACATCATCTCCTTACCATATTCCACCAAAGACT
The DNA here is from genome assembly GCF_038502225.1 of Cherax quadricarinatus. Taxonomy (NCBI): domain Eukaryota; kingdom Metazoa; phylum Arthropoda; class Malacostraca; order Decapoda; family Parastacidae; genus Cherax; species Cherax quadricarinatus. The sequence goes on from NC_091338.1 coordinate 16,207,229, forward strand.
GCCCTGCTTGAAACTTTAATCCTCTAAACTTCTGCCGGTACCTTTCCGGCAACATTTGATAAGCCACTAAAACTACCTCTTTTAGTTTATGATAATCGGAAAAGGCCGATCACTAAAGAACTAACGGCCTGTAACCCTTTACCAACTAACTGGGTTCTCGCTAATGTTGCCCATTCCTTTTCTGGCCAAATTTGGGATTTGGCCGTACTTTCAAATAACACAAAAAACTGGTTTGGGTCTTTCTCTAGGAATTTGGGCACAAATTTTATGGCTTTATCCAAATGAAAAACATCTACCCTCATGTCTGTGTCTGGGTGAGAAGCAAGCTGCCTCTCTTTAGCTCTTTCTTGAGCCCTAAGCTCCTCTAAGGCTCTCTGTTCCTGGATCTTTGTACATTCAATCCTTAACTGTTCTTTTTCTTCCACAACTAGGGCTAATTTCATTCGTACAAGTTCTACTTCCTTATCCAGGTCCCTAACATGGGAATTTGATTCAATGTCACCTTCCAAATGCATGTCATCCCCAGAATTTTCACTAGCGTCAGCTATTTTGGGAAATAATAGCACCAAATCTTGCTAACAGCCACAGAACTTACTGATATAAAATATAAAGAATGGGTCTATGTGGTCAGTGTGCGCAGTATAAAAAAAAATCCTGCAGCACACTGCGTAATGAGAAAAAAAAAAACTGACCGTGTTTTGGGATTCAAACAGTGACTTAGCACTGTATTTTCGTATGGTAATTGTTGTATTCTAGTTTTCCTGGTCTCATTTTATAGAATGGAAGACATATTACAGAAATTGAGATGATTTTGACTGGTTTTACAATGAAAAGTACCTTGAAATTGAGCTCAAAGTAGCAGAAATGTTCGATTTTTACCGAAGTTCAAAAGTAAACAAATCATGCCAAGCGTCCAATACACATCAACTGACGAGTCTAATATTCTTTCACAAGTGTGCTGATATTATTTATACCATTTCTACACTAATGCAGTAGTCTGCATAACTGTAAATCTTCTATTTTTTGTAAGAATAAAAATTCAAAGTGGAAAGCCAAAGAAATATAAGAGGGGCCTGGGGATGTGACTAACAAACAGAGAACTAGTTATTTTAGTGCCCGGAATGTCTTTATTGTTTATTCTGGACCCTATTCGGAAATTGGCATCTTTTGAAATTTGTGTGAAATTGGCAAAATTGCTAAATTCTGACCGCTTTATTGGATAGTTGAAATCGGTAAATGGGTGGTTTCTTGTACTCATTCGATAAAAAAAAAATGGAGTTCTAGCAAAATAGTTATGATTTTTGTCGACTAGTAAACTGGAATTGGCTGAAAATAGGGCTCAAAGTGGGCAAAATTGCTGATGCGTAAACACCATCAAGACCGCTAACTTCGCGAGAGCATAATTCCGTAAGTTTTCCATCAAGTTTCATACTTTTGGTGTCATTATGATCGGAAAAAGATTCTCTATCTTTTCATAAGAATTTTTTTTTTTTTAAATTTGGGGACCCTGAGAACAAGTCTCGGAGAGGGCCTGGGGACCCTGAAAGGGTTAATAACACCTTAAAAATCAACAATATTGCACACAAAGGTAAATTATTCACAGGGTATTAGTTAAAAAGAACACCCTAAAAACCAGCAATATTGCACAGAAAGGTAAATTATTCATAGGGTATTAGTTAATAAGAACACCCTAAAAACCAGCAATATTGCACACAAAGGTAAATTATTCACAGGGTATTAGTTAAAAAGAACACCCTAAAAACCAGCAATATTGCACAGAAAGGCAAATTATTCACAGGGTATTAGTTAATAGAACACCCTAAAAACCAGCAATATTGCACACAAAGGTAAATTATCATTTTAGTGTGAGTGTTATAGTTAAGGCTTCCTCTAACCAACCCAGTAAAGAATGATTGACTTTCCAGGTTGCAAACTTGAATTACCACAAAATTTTATAATTCTCCCGGAGAGGCCCCCATGTTACGCAGAAATGTGGGATAGCTGGGGGCTAGAGCCTTGTCTAAGGGCAAAGGTAAAAATTACACACATCTCAAGCATAAACAGGCCACCCAGGGCTATCCCAGTCAAAACAGAAAGTGCTAAACTAGTATTTGTTACTTCAATGGGTTGGTCAACAGTGGGTTAGGCAAAAATCCTAGGTAGGAAAATATATCTATTTATTCAACATAACACTATACACACACTCTAGGAAACACCTTCATGTATCTCCTATCCTAAATGCCCAAATAGTGGGCACAAAAAGCAGGCGGCTGGCAGTCCAATAACCATAGTCAGCGCCAGGCCTTCACTACTCCAATACCAACCCCATTTCTTATTTCCTCACTCATCCCACAGCACCCTGACCATGTCAGAGCCTAGGTGAGCATACGGGTAAACCATAGAAGAGCCTATGGCTTGAATTAGCTAAACAAAAGGAGTACACCACTACAAAACTTATCTTTAATACACAGCATCTCCGACGCCAGCCTCCATGCCATGCGGACCCCGCGTCTCTCCCACGCTTATCCACTCGCCCCCCAAACACAGTTGGAAAATAAATCCCTGGCAGGATTTCTTTATAATTTACATTAGAGTACTTTACAGTACCCCCAAATGCACATTATGAATTATAAAATTATGCTTTACAATTATGTACATGTATAACATTCATACTATTATGGTATCCTTCTCTACTGTAAATACATTACAATGTCATGCAGAACCCTGCATAACACTTCTGAATCATCAGATTGGGGCAGATGGTTCTGATATTTGTCCCGTATGGACCAGAGCATCCATGTGCAGGATCTGTCTGTTGTCATTGTTCCTCAAGCCATAGGCCGTTTGTGCTCACGCATACAGGTGTCATTCAGTCTCCAACTATCTCTGGATTTACAATGTTTTGTGTGACTTTTTTAACATATTAAGCAAAGTGCAGTTAACAAAGATTCTAAAGCAAGTGGTGGTGTGAATATCAAAATGGTGTACAATACCGACAGGTTGGTAGGTAAGACACATAGGCAACAGTTAAGCAACTTTATTTGAAACGTTTCGCCTACACAGTAGGCTTCTTCAGTCGAATACAGAAAGTAGGCAGGAGCAGTGTCTTGCCTACCAAATGGTGGTGTCAAGAGGAAATGTGTGTGTATCAGTGTTAAGCAGAATAAACAAACTATTTCTTTCTGCAGTATACAAAATGTAGAGTACATGAAATAAAATACTGTTAAGCACAAAAGAAAGCCACTAGCATGTGGTGCATTTCAGGCAGACTAATCCTAAAGCTTACAGACTACTTAAGAACTAGACATAGGTTCAGTTTTTTAAATGTACAAAAAGTGAGGTAGCTAAGTGAACAATAGTTACAGTTTTAGGCATGCATTAACACAAACAAAAGATAGGTATCTTTATGAAAATAGTAAAATTTTAAGTATTCATTAATATTTTAAATTGATTCAGTGATCTTAAGTTGATTGAGATTTCTTAAGCAGTTTCAAACTATGTCTTCAGGCTATGGAACAGTTATAAGAGATGGTGACAAAGCAGGAAGTTTATTAAGATTCTGTAGAATTATAATGGAACAGGAGGAGTAATTAATTATCTAGGGGAGTTTGAGGAAGACTGGAAGAACAGGGAGAGTTGGACGAGCTGGTTTTGTTTGGTTGCTGTATAGTCCTTGTGGCTTAGCGCTTCTTTTTTGATTATAATAATAATGGTTTTGTTTGGTATAGCATAGTGTTGGTTTAGTTATGTTAGGGAGATGACGTGATCTTTAACAATAGCTCTAAATTGATTGGCATATGGGGCCTTTCACTAGTCTGAGCAATGAATTCCAGATCTTAGGGCCTTTTATGTACATTGCGTTTTTGCATAGAGCAAGGCGGACACGGGGATGTCGAAGAGAGCTTTGTGTCTTGTGTTGTGCTATGTTCTGTTCCAGCTATCAAGGAAAAGTTTCAGGGGAAGGTTTGTTGGAATTCACACAAGCATGCTTGAGCATGTTAGATAGGAGTGAATGGAGACGAATGGTTTTTGGGACCTGACGAGCTGTTGGAGTGTGAGCAGGGTAATATTTTGTGAAGGGATTCAGGGACACTGGTTAGCTGGACTTGAGTTCTGGAAGTGGGAAGTACAATGCATGCACTTTAAAGGAGGGGTTTGGGATACTGGCAGTTTGGAGGGATATCTAAACTGTCATATCTTAGTGCCTTTGCATAGACTGATTATGTATGAGTGATGGTGACAGTGTTGAATGATGAGTTTTTTCTTTCTTTTGGGGTTTTTCTTTTTGGGTCAACCTGCCTCAGTGGGAAATGGCCGACGTGTTAAAAAAATATAGTAGGCACAGTAATATGAGTGCATGTTTTGTATATTAAGTAAGTTCAACCTCTTAAAGAGTGCGGGGATGTCTGGCACAAGAATGGGTGATAGTCCACACAGCAGCTTTTTGTTGGGTTATTAATTGTTGAGGGTGATTAGTTGTAGTATATCCCCAGGCACAAATATCATAGGTGAAGTAAAGGTAGATTAGAAAGTGGTATAGTTCAAGTAGTGAACTACTGAAGTAGGTTGAATCTGGCATCTCAGTGCACTGGTATGTGAGGAAGATGGTATTAAAAAAGTGTGATATCTACATTTTCTCAGCCATTTACATTTTCACTAGTAGAGCTTTAACAGCTCCTCTCACTCATAACAAAAGTTATTATTACGAGCCACCACTATCAGTCACAGTAGTTTACACCTCATCTCTCCACTATGATGAGGTAAGTAAAATTACTGTACATTATGTACTATAAAATTACTCTATAGTGCCATAGTATAGTAGTACTTTAGGTTACAATACCTGTATTCATAGTGTCCTGCAGTCTTCTGAATCAGTGGATCAAGTCCACTGATTATGAGTTTTGTCCATTTATGTTACGATTATGAAAAATTTATTTTGTAATTTGGAATCTAATGGACAATCGGCAAAAACATACATCTTCCCCAGTTAGTCCGTTAATTAGAGTATTTACTTTTAAGACTAAGGTTGTACAGATCTTCTCTAATTCTGCAGTTTTTGTGAATGCAGCTCTGAATGATCTATGTGGGTTTAATGCTTTCCTTGAATATAACAACACTGCATTGTTGTAATGAATATAACAACACTGCATTGGTGTAATGTGCAGTACAAGTTGGAAAATAGTATGTTTCATTTTCAGAAATAATCAAAATTTTATTAAGTTGTATTTCATTATTTGGCCAAGTGGCTTATCGAAAAAAATTAATGTGTGATGTACAGTAGTTTAAATTAAGGTTGACTGTATTACATTTATATGGTCACTTTCAGTAATGATATAACTGGTAACAGGCCAGTTGGTCATCTTATGTGCAGACTAACTGTGCTATATGCATGCATGCATACAAATTTTCACACCTTGAGTCAAACTGGTTTGGATTTGAGAGTTTCCTGGCGCTGCTCAGCTGCAACATTGCTAGGTGTGTCGTGGCTATATTTTTTATTAGCTTATTTGCAATTAAATCTTTTTTTTTATATAGATTTATGTGACATAACTTAAAACAAAGAAAATAGTATTTGTAAGTTTACTGGTCATTAAGAAATTGAGGTTGGGAGTTGCATATGAATATTAATGCAGTTGCAGTAAAATGATGACAGTTTGTACTCACCTAATTGTGGTTGCAGGGTCAAGACACAGCTCCTGGCCCCACCTCTTCACTGATCACTACTAGGTCCTCTCTCTCTCTCTCTGCTTCCAGAGCTTTGTCATACCTTGTCTTAAAGCTATGTATGGCTCCTGCCTCAACTACATCACTTGTTGGGCTATTCCACTTCCTGACGACTATGAAGAAATACTTCCTAACATCCTTATGACTCATCCGAGTCTTCGGCTTCCAATTGTGATCCCTTGTTTCTGTGTCCCCTCTCTGGAACAAACCTGTCTCTGATACCTTATCTATTCCACGCAGTATTTTGTATGTCGTTATCGTGTCTCCCCTGACCCGCCTGTCCTCCAATGTCGTCAGTCCGATTTCCCTCAACCTTTCTTCATAGGACATACCCGTTAGCTCCAGAACCAGCTGTGTTGCAAACCTTTGCACTTTCTCTAATTTCTTGACATGTTTGCCCAGGTGTGGGTTCCAAACTGGAGATGCACACTCCAGTATGGGCCTGATGTACACAGTGTACAATGTCTTGAACGATTCCTTACTAAGGTATCGGAACGCTATTCTCAGGTTTGCCAGGCGCCCGAATGCTGCAGCAGTTATCTGGTTGATGTGTGCCTCCGGAGACATGCTCGGTGTTATGGTCACCCCAAGATCCTTCTCCTTGAGCGAGGTTTGCAGTCCTTGGCCACCTAGTCTATACTCTGTCTGCGGTCTTCTTTGCCCTTCTCCAAACTTCGTAACTTTGCACTTGGCAGGGTTGAATTCAAGAAGCCAGTTGCTGGACCATGTGTCCAGCCTGTCCAGGTCTCTCTGAAGTCCTGCCTGGTCCTCATCTGATTTAATTCTCTTCATTAGCTTCACATCATCTGCAAACAGGGACACCTCTGAGTCTATCCCTTCCATCATGTCATTCACATATACCAGAAATAGCACTGGTCCTAGGACCGACCTGTGGGACCCCGCTCGTCACAGGTGCCCACTGATACCTCATCCCGTACCATGACTCGTTGCTGCCTCCCTGTCAGGTATTCTCTGATCCATTGCAGTGCCCTTCCTGTTATACGCGCCTGATCCTCTAGTTTCTGCACTAGTCTCTTGTGAGGAACTGTGTCGAAGGCCTTCTTGCAGTCCAAGAAAATGCAATCAACCCACCCCTCTCTCTCTCGTGTTGCGCTTCTGTAACTTTGTCATAGAACTCCAGAAGGTTTGTGACACAGGATTTGCCTTCCATGAATCCGTGCTGGTTAACATTTATAATCTTATTCCGTTCCAGGTGCTCCACCACTCTCCTCCTGATAATCTTCTCCATGACTTTGCATACTATACAGGTCACTGACACTGGTCTGTAATTTAGTGCCTCTTTTCTGTCTCCTTTTTTAAAAATGGGAACTACATTTGCGGTCTTCCATACCTCGGGTAGTTGCCCAGTTTCAAGGGATGTGTTGAAGATTGTGGTTAATGGCACACACAGTATATCTGCTCCCTCCCTGAGGACCCACGGGGAGATGTTGTCCAGTACCATTGCCTTTGATGTATCAAGGTCATTAGCTTCTTCACCTCCTCCTCAGTTGTGTGCCTATCTTCCAGCACCTGTTGGTGTCCCCCTCTGTCCTGTCTTCCCAGAGTCCTTCCTGTCTCCACTGTGAATACTTCCTTAAATCTCCTGTTGAGCTCCTCGCATACCTCTTAATCGTTTCTTGCGAGTTCCCCACCTTCTTTCCTCAACCTGATCACCTGGTCTTTGACTGTCGTCTTTCTCCTAATGTGGCTAAACCGCAGTTTCGGGTCAGACTTGTATGTGTGTGTGTGTATCTGTGTAGCTGACCCAGTGCCAGGTGTTGTATGGCATCTAGTGTGCAGTAATTTTAGCACCTTAATTCCTTTTTGTCATAATTACTCATCTCTTATATTAAAGTTTCTCTCCCTCTCTTCTACTATTCAATGGCTGACTACCTGCCAACATTTCAAGTGTTTAACAAGCTTCACAACACTGAGTGAAAAGACCTGGCCGCAGGCAAGAGTTGGTGTACATAACAGGATATGATCCTTGTGATCTGTGGTGTGAAAAGGCCTAGGTGCAGGCAAATTGTGGTGTAAATAGCAGGATATGGTACTGGAGATTCTATGGTATGAGCAAGGTATGGCTCCTTCCTAGGGAGGTTGTTTAATTGACAAGTGAAACTATACTAAATCAGGTTGGAAAATGGAAATGATTTAAAAATATTTGAATCTGTACATGGTTTGCCATTCTGGTCTTTATGAAGTCATGTCAGCCAAGCATCAGTTAACTTGTGGAACAAGAACACAAAATGCTAACCTAAGCCACATTCCTGTAGTTTGGTTGGCCAATATGAGCAGGACTGGCTAAGATTAGGCAGTCAGTACACTGAATGATGAGATATGGACTACACAGCTTGGTCAATAGTAGTATTCTGTGAAGGTGGTGCTTTAGTGAAAGGAAAGTGTCACTAGTACTGTTAATATAACAGTGCTGGGACAAACCACCTGGATAAAACCCCACATAGGACAACCTTTGGAGTACATTAGGGCCCCGCTTTACAGCGTTTCGCTTTACGGCGTCCCGCTAATATGGTCATTTCAAATTATAACCAAAACTCTCTATACGGCTCCCCCTATCTGACTTTCTAATAAAGTCACCGTGCCCCACCTGCTTTGTTTACATTCTCCATGAGCTCTGTAAGCACTACGTCTCTCCATTGTGTCAGGAAACTCCAAAATTTCAAGTGTTTTTAAAAGTTTTCATATTTTATATTTATTTTTTTTATTATCACACTGGCCGATTCCCACCAAGGCAGGGTGGCCCGAAAAAGAAAAACTTTCACCATCATTCACTCCATCACTGCCTTGCCAGAAGGGTGCTTTACACTACAGTTTTTAAACTGCAACATTAACACCCCTCCTTCAGAGTGCAGGCACTGTACTTCCCATCTCCAGGACTCAAGTCCGGCCTGCCGGTTTCCCTGAACCCCTTCATAAATGTTACTTTGCTCACACTCCAACAGCACGTCAAGTATTAAAAACCATTTGTCTCCATTCACTCCTATTAAACACGCTCACGCATGCCTGCTGGAAGTCCAAGCCCCTCGCACACAAAACCTCCTTTACCCCCTCCCTCCAACCTTTCCTAGGCCGACCCGTACCCCGCCTTCCTTCCACTACAGACCGATACACTCTTGAAGTCATTCTGTTTCGCTCCATTCTCTCTACATGTCCGAACCACCTCAACAACCCTTCCTCAGCCCTCTGGACAACAGTTTTGGTAATCCCGCACCTCCTCCTAACTTCCAAACTACGAATTCTCTGCATTATATTCACACCACACATTGCCCTCAGACATGACATCTCCACTGCCTCCAGCCTTCTCCTCGCTGCAACATTCATCACCCATGCTTCACACCCATATAAGAGCGTTGGTAAAACTATACTCTCATACATTCCTCTCTTTGCCTCCAAGGACAAAGTTCTTTGTCTCCACAGACTCCTAAGTGCACCACTCACCCTTTTCCCCTCATCAATTCTATGATTCACCTCATCTTTCATAGACCCATCCGCTGACACGTCCACTCCCAAATATCTAAATACATTCACCTCCTCCATACTCTCTCCCTCCAATCTGATATCCAATCTTTCATCACCTAATCTTTTTGTTATCCTCATAACCTTACTCTTTCCTGTATTCACTTTTAATTTTCTTCTTTTGCACACCCTACCAAATTCATCCACCAATCTCTGCAACTTCTCTTCAGAATCTCCCAAGAGCACAGTGTCATCAGCAAAGAGCAACTGTGACAACTCCCACTTTATGTGTGATTCTTTATCTTTTAACTCCATGCCTCTTGCCAAGACCCTCGCATTTACTTCTCTTACAACCCCATCTATAAATATATTAAACAACCACGGTGACATCACACATCCTTGTCTAAGGCCTACTTTTACTGGGAAATAATTTCCCTCTTTCCTACATACTCTAACTTGAGCCTCACTATCCTCGTAAAAACTCTTCACTGCTTTCAGTAACCTACCTCCTATACCATACACCTGCAACATCTGCCACATTTCTACCCCCTATCCACCCTGTCATACGCCTTTTCCAAATCCATAAATGCCACAAAGACCTCATTAGCCTTATCTAAATACTGATCACTTATATGTTTCACTGTAAACACCTGGTCCACACACCCCCTACCTTTTCTAAAGCCTCCTTGCTCATCTGCTATCCTATTCTCCATCTTACTCTTAATTCTTTCAATAATAACTCTACCATACTCTTTACCAGGTATACTCAACAGACTTATCCCCCTATAACTTTTGCACTCTCTTTTGTCCCCTTTGCCTTTATACAAAGGAACTATGCATGCTCTCTGCCAATCCCTAGGTACCTTACCCTCTTCCATACATTTATTAAATAATTGCACCAACCACTCCAAAACTATATCCCCACCTGCTTTTAACATTTCTCTCTTTATCCCATCAACCCCGGCTGCCTTACCCCCTTTCATTTTACCTACTGCCTCACGAACTTCCCCCCACACTCACAACTGGCTCTTCCTCACTCCTACAAGATGTTATTCCTCCTTGCCCTATACACGAAATCACAGCTTCCCTATCTTCATCAACATTTAACAATTCCTCGAAATATTCCCTCCATCTTCCCAGTACCTCTAACTCTCCATTTAATAACTCTCCTCTCCTATTTTTAACTGACAAATCCATTTGTTCTCTAGGCTTCCTTAACTTGTTAATCTCACTCCAAAACTTTTTCTTATTTTCAACAAAATTTGTTGATAACATCTCACCCACTCTCATTTGCTCTCTTTTTACATTGCTTCACCACTCTCTTTTTCTCCATATACTCTTCCCTCCTTGCATCACTTCTACTCTGTAAAAACTTCTCATATGCTAACTTTTTCTCCCTTACTACTCTCTTCACATCATCATTCCACCAATCGCTCCTCTTCCCTCCCGCACCCACTTTCATGTAACCACAAACTTCTGCTGAACACTCTAACATTACATTTTTAAACCTACCCCATATCTCTTCGACCCCATTGCCTATGCTCTCATTAATTAGCCCATCTATCCTCCAATAGCTGTTTATATCTTACCCTAACTGCCTCCTCTTTTAGTTTATAAACCTTCACCTCTCTCTTCCCTGATGCTTCTATTCTCCTTGTATCCCATCTACCTTTTACTCTCAGTGTAGCTACAACTAGAAAGTGATCTGATATATCTGTGGCCCCTCTACAAACATGTACATCCTGAAGTCTACTCAACAGTCTTTTATCTACCAATACATAATCCAACAAACTACTGTCATTTTGCCCTACCTCATATCTTGTATACTTATTTATCCTCTTTTTCTTAAATTATGTATTACCTATAACTAAACCCCTTTCTATACAAAGTTCAATCAAAGGGCTCCCATTATCATTTACACCTGGCACCCCAAACTTACCTATTACACCCTCTCTAAAAGTTTCTCCTACTTTAGCATTCAGATCCCCTACCACAATTACTCTCTCACTTGGTTCAAAGGCTCCTATACATTCACTTAACATCTCCCAAAATCTCTCTCTCTCTCTCTCTCTCCTCTACATTCCTCTCTTCTCCAGGTGCATACACGCTTATTATGACCCACTTTTCACATCCAACCTTTACTTTAATCCACATAATTCTTGAATTTACACATTCATATTCTCTTTTCTCCTTCCATAACTGATCCTTCAACATTACTGCTACCCCTTCCTTTGCTCTAACTCTCTCAGATACTCCAGATTTAATTCCATTTATTTCCCCCCACCGAAACTCCCCTACCCCCTTCAGCTTTGTTTCGCTTAGGGCCAGGACATCCAACTTCTTTTCATTCATAACATCAGCAATCATCTGTTTCTTGTCATCCACACTACATCCATGCACATTCAAGCATCCCAGTTTTATAAAGTTTTTCTTCTTCTCTTTTTTAGTAAATGTCTACAGGAGAAGGGGTTACTAGCCCATTGCTCCTGGCATTTTAGTCGCCTCATACGACACGCATGGCTTACAGAGGAAAGATTCTTTTCCACTTCCCCATGGACAATAGAAGAAATAAAGAAGAACAAGAGCTATTTAGGAAAAGGAGAAAAACCTAGATGTATGTATATATATATATGCATGTGCGTGTCTGTGAAGTGTGACCAAAGTGTAAGTAGGAGTAGCAAGATATCCCTGTTATCTAGCGTGTTTATGAAACAGAAAAAGAAACCAGCAATCCTACCATCATGCAAAACAGTTACAGGTTTCTGTTTCACAGTCATCTGGCAGGACGGTAGTACTTCCCTGGGTGGTTGCTGTCTATTTCATATTTTATATATACTCTGATAATTATACTTATGTATACCTGTACTTACACACTGTGCTGGCATGCAGGTACACATTAAAATCAGTAAGAGTGTCTTATGTCTCAAGATGCCTTATTAGTAATGATGATAATGTGCAATAATAATCACCAAGTCTCATTAAATGTCGTATATTACGTTAATATACACATCTTCATTAATCCATCTATGATATTTTTTCAAAATTATATAATAAACATTATACATAACATATAAAGAAGATAAATACAACCCACAGTAGAATAAATAAACAGATATGAGATGTGGTAGCCAGACAACTTGTACAAGTGACAGCAAGAATAACGTTTTCTCTAGTCCAACATAAGCGAAAGTATGTATGTAGAAAATTATTCCTTTCGTATGCCTTCAGTCAGAGTGTCATTTCTTCTAAAAATGGTGTTACACGAGAATGGGAGTGTTCTTTATTTATTCTACTGTATCAATATAGAGACAACTTGTATACAATGTAACTTGTACACAAACCAGACATGTTCGCCTGGTTTATTAACAAAACTTGCGTATGACTGATTTGTTTACATAACTCCATGAGTGTCCTCTCTCATGTACTCATTCTCTTCTGTGTCTCATTTATTCGTTTTATCACATTTACTCACCTCTGACCCTACATTAGGACTACAAATATTTTAAGTAATGAGTGAATTGTATATGCATTTTATCGCTCTGGGATGCTTAAATGTTATAGAATATTATGTGTGGGTGGGTTGGCCTGGTATGGTAGCCTGGCTGGCTACCATACATACCACACTTGATTTTTTTACAATAAATACTACTCATCTCACCCTAGATTAAGACTACAAATATTTTAAGGTAAGTAATGAGTGTACTATATGTGTACATGTATTTTACTTTATTGATTTTTAATGCCTAGTTCTATTGCTAACCCCAATGGAAATAAGCCACTGGCTTTTTTCCTAGGTACTTTACACATATGCTGCTATGTATGATAATCTGTGTAACTATTTGTGTATACCTGAATAAACTTACTAACTTAATATATGTCAGTGTAAACTTGTTATCTAGTACATGCATTTATATGCATTTATAAGTGGGAAAAAAAGGTGTTTCACTTTACGGCAGTAGCCTGGAACCAAACCTGGCGTATAAGTGGGGCCCTACTCTACTTTGTGTGTGTGTGTGTGTGTATACTCAATCGACTCTGTTAATTAGTGTCAGCTTAGTCACCTAGAGCCTGCCAGCCTTTCATGAGCTCTACCAAATATTTAGTCAATACCTCCTCTACGAGTGGCTGTGAAAAAACACCCAGGTGTAAATTACCAGTTTCATGTCCTTATTGACACCTGGTTCCTGGTTAATGGCTAAGCAGAATGAAACTTACACATTGCTTTAATATGACACTTGACAAGCTCTGGAATTGACTTCCACTAGTCATATTCCCAACACTGCTGTACTTCAGTTAAATCCCTGCATACCTTGTACAAGAGTATGGATTGCAATCTACATGACAAACAAGTTGGGAAAAAGATGTGGATTTGTGTGCCCCCAAGGTCTTTCTCTGTCTAACTGGGGATTGGGTGTCTTGGACTTGGTGACATCAAGCACTCTGCTTAACAGTGAGCTTTCACAGTACTTGAATGTCATTAAGTCATTACATTGACATTCACCACTTTAACTGAGAAAGTTCTCAAAATGAAGTCTTGTTTCTGAAGAGTGTAGATTCTGGCTTTAGTGCAGGAAGCCCATTGATAACACAAACGAGTCTTGGTACCTAATCTCATTTATCAGAGAGACATCAGCATGTCTTCTCTCACTGGCACATTCAGAGCAATATTGATCTAATCTGGCACTGATGGAAGACAAACCACCATGTCAGTTCTTTCTGGTTCTTTACCTAAAAAGCTGGCTCCTGGCCTTCAAAAAAAACAGCCCCTTAAGTGCCAATGATGCTCTGGGGCAACATTGCCAAATGGTTGGCAGAGGAATGTTAATCACTCGATATGTGAGTCACTGTTATATTTGTAAACTCAAGGCAGGTGACCTAGCATATGGCACTCTAGCATGGTGAGAAAGCTGTTGTACCCATCTTTCCCTGGCAGAGATGAGATAACAGTTACAAGCCTCCTTTTGATGGCCCTATGGAGAACACTGACACACAGGCATTCAAAAAATTCCCAAAAAGCCCACCTAAGACAAGAAGAAATAAAAGTCCATCTAAGGCATATTTATATACACTAAGCTAGCTTTACCTAACCTAATCAAATCAAACCTAACCTATCCTTGATTAGGTGGTTGAATAGAGGATGCTCTTCCAGGACCGAGTGGATTATGTCCTATTTTGCACTTTCACAGAGTAGTTTTTCACTGGTTGGCTTTTGTTCTAGTAGGTGTGGATGTTGCATTTCAGAGGGCCATTTGAGTTTTAATGTCTTGTGTAAATTTCTGGCAGGACAGCTATACTAATGTGTTATAGTGAATGTATTTCCTTCCCCTCCAAGGTGGGGAGACTCAAAATACAGACGCCCCCAACTTACGAACAAGTTACGTTCCAGAAGACTATTCGTATCATGAATTGTCTGCAAGTCATTATTTTGCCATTTTTCTATTGTTACAATTATTATTACTGTTTTAATATTATCATCATTATTATTGTTCCCTCTCTCTGCCGTTGTTCATTGAAAACTTAGACAGTACTGTACAGTATCAGTAATGTATGGTTCTTAATACTAAAGCATATTTTAATAAATGCTGTAATAAAAAACTTCTTTAACTAACATGGCAGTCTGTTTGTATGTCTGAATGTTCGTAGCTCAAGTGTTCATAAGTAGGGTAGCTTCTGTACTGTATATATTTATGCATACATGGGCTCCCTTAATAATTTAATAATAAAGTTTTCTATTTCTTATTCTCATGGTTTCATTATCTGCAAAAGATAATTCCCTCATTCTTAGAATCTTGGTCCACACTAGGTTGGATGCCTCTGGCCCCAATCCTTGGTCTAGTTCTAATATCATGAGATCACTGTAAATAAATGAATTTTTCCAAACTCTCGGGCGCCATGGAAAACGATTGGCTATATTGTTTATTGTGTTTTGCCATTTAAGTTTTTGAGGGATAATGCCAGTGTAGTAAACATCCTCCATACGGAAGGGGTGGGTCTTGTTGGCTGCATGGTACAGTGGTGCTATCAGTCTCCTGCAAGACAAAGCAACAATAATATCTTATTTTTATGTGAAAAAGTTATAATTTCAAGCCTACAAACCCTTCATTGGAGATTTCTTATGTTGAGGGGCTCTTGATCTAAGGAATTGGAGCATTGCTTCAATTCCTTGAATCAAACCTGAATGCCTTGCATCTCCCAGGAACTGCATTACCCCTGCAGGTTTAGAACTCCCCTCTCCCCATAAATGTACGGTAGAACCTCGGCTTACGAATGCCCCACCATGCGAATTTTTCAGGATACAAAGAGTTATTTGGTCGATATTTGCTTCTGGATATGAATGAAATTTCAGGATGCAGACTTCCCCCTCAAAGAAGCTTCCTTGGTGAGGGGCTCAATCTAGGGAATTGGATCTGTGCTCCAGTTTCCTAAATTAATAATAATAATAATTATTATAATACTAAGTATAATTTAATAATAATGTCATACGTATAATATAATAATTATAGTAGTATACTATAATAAGTGAGTTTGAGAGCGCCATGACAAGATGGCAGACTGAGTACTGAAACAACGTTGACGGAGTTTACCTCGCGGTGGAAGGAATTCTTGTGTTTTCCTTACATTTCATGCAGTTATTCTGCCAAATTTATTTTTTCTAACCATGGATCCTAAGAAAGCAAGTCCAAAGGACAGTGCTGAGAAGAAAAAGTGGATGATTTCCATGGAATTAAAGCAGGAAATCATAGATAAATGCACTAGGTGCAAGGGTTAAGGACTTGGCCAGGGAGTACCAGTGTAGCAAATCTATGATATGTACAATATTAAAGCAGGAGGAGTCTATAAAGTGCCGTCAACCTTTGCCCGCATTTTTTCTCCAAGGTACATATACCAGTTTATTTCTACATTGTTTTCCTTATGAAAGTAGTGATCTAATGCAGTTAGCCTCACAAACTCCATTTTCTCTTATAATAACACCTCTGAAGGGGAGACGTTTTCATAGCGGGAGCCACCACTCTCCTCCGTTGTCGTCCACTAGCCACATACGTAATGACATTTTATTCATTCTAGAGTGTACATCAGGTTTCTATATTATTTATATTGTTTATGTCACATTAGATGAATTGCGATAGATAAATAAGCCATAGAGTTGATATTAGCTTTATTTTGTCATGCCTCCGGAGATCAGGAATTTCGCCGAAACAAATTGATGGCATTTCAATTAATTTAAATGAGGAAAATTGACTCGGCATATGAATAAATCGTGTATAGGGCAAGGAGGAATAACATCTTGTAGGAGTGAGGAAGAGCCAGTTGTGAGTGTGGGGGAAGTTCGTGAAGCAGTAGGTAAAATGAAAGGGGGTAAGGCAGCCGGGATTGATGGGATAAAGACAGAAATGTTAAAAGCAGGTGGGGATATAGTTTTGGAGTGGCTGGTGCAATTATTTAATAAATGTATGGAAGAGGGTAAGGTACCTAGGGATTGGCAGAGAGCATGCATAGTTCCTTTGTATAAAGGCAGAGGGGACAAAAGAGAGTGCAAAAGTTATAGGGGGATAAGTCTGTTGAGTATACCTGGTAAAGTGTATGGTAGAGTTATTATTGAAAGAATTAAGAGTAAGACGGAGAATAGGATAGCAGATGAACAAGGAGGCTTTAGGAAAGGTAGGGGGTGTGTGGACCAGGTGTTTACAGTGAAACATATAAGTGAACAGTATTTAGATAAGGCTAAAGAGGTCTTTGTGGCATTCATGGATTTGGAAAAGGCGTATGACAGGGTGGATAGGGGGGCAATGTGGCAGATGTTGCAGGTGTATGGTGTAGGAGGTAGGTTACTGAAAGCAGTGAAGAGTTTTTACAAGGATAGTGAGGCTCAAGTTAGAGTATGTAGGAAAGAGGGAAATTATTTCCCAGTAAAAGTAGGCCTTAGACAAGGATGTGTGATGTCACCGTGGTTGTTTAATATATTTATAGATGGGGTTGTAAGAGAAGTAAATGCGAGGGTCTTGACAAGAGGCGTGGAGTTAAAAGATAAAGAATCACACAAAGTGGGAGTTGTCACAGTTGCTCTTTGCTGATGACACTGTGCTCTTGGGAGATTCTGAAGAGAAGTTGCAGAGATTGGTGGATGAATTTGGTAGGGTGTGCAAAAGAAGAAAATTAAAAGTGAATACAGGAAAGAGTAAGGTTATGAGGATAACAAAAAGATTAGGTGATGAAAGATTGGATATCAGATTGGAGGGAGAGAGTATGGAGGAGGTGAATGTATTTAGATATTTGGGAGTGGATGTGTCAGCGGATGGGTCTATGAAAGATGAGGTGAATCATAGAATTGATGAGGGGAAAAGGGTGAGTAGTGCACTTAGGAGTCTGTGGAGACAAAGAACTTCGTCCTTGGAGGCAAAGAGGGGAATGTATGAGAGTATAGTTTTACTAACGCTCTTATATGGGTGTGAAGCATGGGTGATGAATGTTGCAGCGAGAAGGCTGGAGGCAGTGGAGATGTCATGTCTGAGGGCAATGTGTGGTGTGAATATAATGCAGAGAATTCGTAGTTTGGAAGTTAGGAGGAGGTGCGGGATTACCAAAACTGTTGTCTAGAGGGCTGAGGAAGGGTTGTTGAGGTGGTTCGGACATGTAGAGAGAATGGAGCGAAACAGAATGACTTCAAGAGTGTATCGGTCTGTAGTGGAAGGAAGGTGGGGTAGGGGTCGGCCTAGGAAAGGTTGGAGGGAGGGGGTAAAGGAGGTTTTGTGTGCGAGGGGCTTGGACTTCCAGCAGGCATGCGTGAGCGTGTTTAATAGGAGTGAATGGAGACAAATGGTTTTTAATACCTGACGTGCTGTTGGAGTGTGAGCAAAGTAACATTTATGAAGGGGTTCAGGGAAACCAGCAGGCCGGACTTGAGTCCTGGAGATGGGAAGTACAGTGCCTGCACTCTGAAGGAGGGGTGTTAATGTTGCAGTTTAAAAACCGTAGTGTAAAGCACCCTTCTGGCAAGACAGTGATGGAGTGAATGATGGTGAAAGTTTTTCTTTTTCGGGCCACCCTGCCTTGGTGGGAATCGGCCACTGTGATAATAAAATATAAAAAATGAATAAATCAGGATACGAACAAGGTCACGGAACGGATTAAGTTCATAAGCCGAGGTTCCACTGTAATAATAATCTCTCAAAGATTGTAGTGTTGTGTGACTCGATAATGGTCCAGGACAAACAGAAGCATCTGATTTTCATTTCAGTTTTATTTATGAAAGATCATTCTGCAACAAATAATGTAGTGTACGCACATGTATGTGCAACAATTTTTTTTTTCTTTTCAACACGTTGGGCATCTCTCACCGAGACAGGGTGACCCCCCAGAAAAAAAAAAATTCACCATCATTCACACACAATCACTCTTTGCAAAGGTGCTCAGATAATTATTATTACTATTATTATTATTATTATTGCTTAACCCCACACCTCTTGCCAACACCCGAGCATTCACTTCTCTTACAACTCGATCTATAAATATATTGAACAACCATGGTGACATCACACATCCCTGTCTAAGGCCTATTTCCCAGTAAAAGTAGGCCTTAGACAGGGATGTGTGATGTCACCATGGTTGTTCAATAGTATACAGTATTTATAAATGGAGTTGTAAGAGAAGTGAATGCTCAGGTGTTGGCAAGAGATGTGGGGTTAAAAGACAAAGAATCTAACACAAAGTGGGAGTTGTCACAGTTGCTCTTTGCTGCTGACACTGTGCTTTTGGGGGATTCTGAAGAGAAGTTGCAGAGGTTGGTTGATGAGTTTGGTAGAGTATGTAAAAGAAGGAAATTAAAAGTGAATATAGGTAAGGTGATGAGGATAAAAAAAATTAGGTAATGGAAGACTGGATATCAGATTGGAGAAAGTATGGAGGAGGTGAATGTGTTCAGATATTTGGGAGTGGATGTATCAGTAGATGGGTCTATGAAGGATGAGGTGAATCATAGAATTAACGAGGAAAAAAAGGTGAGTGGTGCACTAAGGAGTCTGTGGAGACCAAGAACTTTATCCATGAAAGCAAAGAGGGGAATGTATGAGAGTATAGTTATACTAATGCTCTTGTATGGGTGTGAGGTATGGGTTGTGAATGTTGCAAAAAGGAAAAGGCTGGAGGCAGTGGAGATGTCATGTCTGAGGGCAATGTGTGGTGTGAATATAATGCAGAGAATCCGTAATTTGGAGATTAGGAGATGTAGGATTACTAGCACTATTATCCAGAGGGCTGAGGAGAAGTTACTGAGATGGTTTGGACATGTAGAGAGGATGGAACGAAATAGAATGACTTCGAGAGTGTATAAATCTGTAGTGGAGGGAAGGCAGGGTAGGGGTTGGCCTAGGAAAGGATGGAGGTGGGGGTAAAGGAGGTTTTCTGTGCGAGGGGCTTGGACTTCCAGCAAGCGTGTGCGAGCGTTAGATAGGAACGAATGGAGACAAATGGTTTTTAGGACTTGACGTGCTGTTGGAGTGTAAGCAAGGCAACATTTATGAAGGGATTCAGGGAAACCAGCAGCCCAGACTTGATTCCTGGAGGTGGAAAGTACAGTGCCGGCACTCTAAAGGAGGGGTGTTAATGTTGTAGTTTTATAACTGTAGTGCAAGCATGCCTCTGGGAAAACAGTGATGGAGTGATGATGAAAGTTTTTCCTTTTCAGGCCACCCTGCCTTGGTGGGAAATGGCCAATATGTTAATAAAAAAAAATTGCTTGTCATGTGGGGGGGTTAGAGTTGAGAGTTTACCATGTGTGTAGCAGCAGCCTTGTAGGTTGCCCAAGACAAACTGGTGGTAAGATATCTGCAAAAAAAATGACTAAAATCTAAGACTGAAGTGTTTTGTAACTACATAAGAGCTGGGAGGATGGTAGACAGATGGCTAGATGAGTTAAAACATGTATGCCTTCACCTGCCACTCTGAACACACTAACAATCCAACTACCTCATTCAGCATTAGCTACTGGCTTCAGCACACTGTCAAATAAGCCACAGAATGTTCTCTCCTGCTCTCCTTTTTTTTCCCTCCATTCAGTATTGAGTGCTGAAGTGTTGTTAATTTGCTACCAGAAGTCACAGTTGTCATCACTCATGACATTTTCTTGAGCATCACATTCACCCCAATACCAGCACAGTCTTAAGGTTGGTTTATGGACCTACACTTCATCCGCACATTCACCTTTAAAAACATGCAAGTTTAGCACTTTTTTTTATACGTATATTAACTGGTACGAAGTTGAAACCCATGTTATGTTTTTCAGTCAGTTTTTGAATGTCCTCGAGTCTATTTATAGTTCTTGTTGAAGTATGTAAGACTCAGATTAGCTCTAAGACTACAACTTCTTGGTGTATAATACAGCCTCTCCTCACTTAACAATGGAGTTCCATTCGTAAGACCACATCAGTAAACAAATTTGTCGCTAAACAAGGAGCATACTGTTATGGTAGTGGGTTTGTGTCAACCATCTTTGATATTGTTTTAATGTCACCTCTGCACCATTTATAACATTTCTGGTATATTTTTAAATGTTTATACAGTGTGTACTCTATATTGTAATAAACATAATACAGTGGACCCCCGGTTAACGAACTTTTTTCATTCCAGTAGTATGTTCAGGTGCCAGTACTGACCGAATTTTTTCCCATAAGGAATATTGTGAAGTAGATTAGTCCATTTCAGACCCCCAAACATACACGTACAAACGCACTTACATAAATACACTTACATAATTGGTCGCATTTGGAGGTGATCGTTAAGTGGGGGTCCACTGTAGAGGAAATCAGCTCTAATATACATTATTTAGGTATGCATACTAGTCAGAGAACCCATCGTAAGTCCGAGTCATCGGTAAACGAGTACGTCGCTAAGTGAGGAAAGGGTGTAATATATATGACTTCCCGAAGCATCGTAAAACGACTGTAAACAGCTCATGGAACAGACAGGCTTCGAACCCATGGCTTACAATTTGGCCAGTATGTTAATAATATAAAAATAATGAATAATAACACTTGAAAATAGTAAGTCAGTCAATAGTAACCTAAGGCCCAGGTGTACAGGCATAATTTATAAGCATAAATACCCTTCAAGGGAGGCGAGTTGATGCCAGGAAGGGGCTCATGATCCAAGAAAGTTCCTATCCCTTTGGCTTGAATCTGATTTCCTCCTATTCCCTATGTGCTGTATAACACTTTTCCTCCCAGTTATACTGCATAATTCATCCGCCTGCATATCTCATACTTTTGAGTCTTGCCTCTCTTGATTCACAACCTCCTAGATTTATATTCTGCTACCAAAGCGGCTAGTTTATTGTGCACCCTATACCCATCCTGTAGATGGTAGTGCAAGAGCATGTACAGCGGACCCCTGCCTTACGATATTAATCCGTTCCTGAGAACTCATCGTAAGCCGAAATTATCGTTAGCCGAATTAATTTTCCCCATAAGAAATAATGGAAATCAAATTAATCCATTCCTGACACCCCAAAGTATGAAAAAAAAAAATTTACCACATGAAATATTTATTTTAATACACACAAACTGAAGAAGACATGCACAATTACTACTCTACTAAGAATAGAATACATGACACTTACCTTTATTGAAGATCTGGTGATGATTGATGGGATGGGAGGAGGGGAGAGTGTGGAAAGTTATTGTTTAGAAGGGGAATTCCCTTCCATTAGGACTTGAGGCAGCAAGTCCTTTTCCGGGGTTACTTCCCTTCTTTTGCCACTAGGACCAGCTTGAGAGTCACTGGACCTCTGTCGCACAACAAATCTGTCCACAGAGCTCTGTACCTCCCGTTCCTTTAAGACTTTCCTAAAATGGGCCATGACATTGTCATTGTACAGGTTGCCAACACAGCTTGCAGTAGTTGTGTCAGGGTGATTTTCATCCGTAAAGGTTTGCAGTTCAACCCACTTTGCACACATTTCCTTAATCTCTTTTTTTAAATTCCACACTAATTCTCACCCTCTTTACCACAGGGATGGCATTAGAAGCTTTCTTGGGGTCCATGGTGACTTATTTTGCAGTTACAAGCACTAAAAACACTGGGATAATGTGAAATGTACCGAATGTATGCATAGATGCGACCGCACTGGCTGGCTTGTCAACACTGGCACTGAGGCCACACGTGGGACGCGTCCCGACGAATCACGTAAGGCGAGTTTTTTATCGTGAGGCGAGGCAAAATTTTTGCGTTCAAATGCTTCGTATGGCGGATTTAACGTAAGGCAATGTGTTCGTAAGGCAGGGGTCCACTGTACATACAAAAGGCCTAGGAACTAGGCCCAAAAAGGGTTAACAGGAGTAAACCTGGATTTGTATCTACATTAGAATTATCTATTGCAAACAAATTTAGGATATTTGCTTAATATGTTTAGTATCTTATTTTCATTAATAAGATATCTTGACATATCACACAGGTTATTATACTGTTTATATATTCCTCAGTAAGTGGACAATTAAGCACATATTGTTCAAGACAGTGACCATATGGCTGACCACATACTTTGCACTTAGTTTGATTATCATGTGTGTGTGTCTGCCAAACCGCCAGAAATACTTGCAAACCTAAACCTGGCTACTACAACATCAGTCTGTCTGTTCACATTGCAAGCTGTTCCGTAAATGTACTTAAGTATCTATTTTTACGTTATAGTAAGTGATAAATATACTCGGGCTTCTAATTGCGTTCCTATAACATTGTTTCATTATTTACTCCTATTATTCCTAATGCTAGGCAGACATCCCAAAATTATTATACATTTTCTTTCAGGGTACTTTGGCTAACTTATTACAACCTCCTATAAGCTGATCAACCATGTATGTTACTTCCATCACTATCAAGCACTGTCACACATGCATTTATTAATGCCAAGCCTCTTGATTACCTTAGCACCTAGCCACTATTACCTGGAGTTTACCTGGAGAGAGTCAACGCCCCCGCGACCCGGTCTGTGACCAGGCCTCCTGGTGGATCAGAGCCTGATCAACCAGGCTGTTACTGCTGGCTGCACGCAAACCAACATACAAGCCACAGCCCGGCTGGTCAGGAATCGACTTTAGGTGCTTGTCCAGTGCCAGCTTGAAGACTGCCAGGGGTCTGTTGGTAATCCTCCTTATGTATGCTGGGAGGCAGTTGAACAGTCTCGGGGCCCCTGACACTTATTGTATGGTCTCTTAACGTGCTAGTGACACCCCTGCTTTTCATTGGGGGGATGTTGCATCGTCTGCCAAGTCTTTTGCTTTCGTAGTGAGTGATTTTCATGTGCAAATTCGGTACTAGTCCCTCTAGGATTTTCCAGGTGTATATAATCATGTATCTCTCCCGCCTGCGTTCCAGGGAATACAGGTTTAGGAACCTCAAGCGCTCCCAGTAATTGAGGTGTTTTATCTCCGTTATGCACGCCGTGAAGGTTCTCTGTACATTTTCTAGGTCAGCAATTTCACCTGCCTTGAAAGGTGCTGTTAGTGTGCAGCAATATTCCAGCCTAGATAGAACAAGTGACCTGAAGAGTGTCATCATGGGCTTGGCCTCCCTAGTTTTGAAGGTTCTCATTATCCATCCTGTCATTTTTCTAGCAAATGCGATTGATACAATGTTATGGTCCTTGAAGGTGAGATCCTCCGACATGATCACTCCCAGGTCTTTGACGTTGGTGTTTCGCTCTATTTTGTGGCCAGAATTTGTTTTGTACTCTGATGAAGATTTAATTTCCTCGTGTTTACCATATCTGAGTAATTGAAATTTCTCATCGTTGAACTTCATATTGTTTTCTGCAGCCCACTGAAAGATTTGGTTGATGTCCGCCTGGAGCCTTGCAGTGTCTGCAATGGAAGACACTGTCATGCAGATTCGGGTGTCACCTGCAAAGGAAGACACGGTGGTGTGGCTGACATCCTTGTCTATGTCGGATATGAGGATGAGGAACAAGATGGGAGCGAGTACTGTGCCTTGTGGAACAGAGGTTTTCACCGTAGCTGCCTGGGTTGTGCAACTGATGGGTTTCTAGATGGGTGGTGATCCTGCTTCTTAGGACCCTTTCAAAGATTTTTATGATATGGGATGTTAGTGCTATCGGTCTGTAGTTCTTTGCTGTTGCTTTATTGTCCCCTTTGTGGAGTGGGGCTATGTCTGTTGTTTTTAGTAACTGTGGGACGACCCCTGTGTCCATGCTCCCTCTCCATAGGATGGAAAAGGCTCGTGATAGGGGCTTCTTGCAGTTCTTGATGAACACGGAGTTCCACGAGTCTGGCCCTGGGGCAGAGTGCATGGGCATGTCATTTATCGCCTGTTCGAAGTCATTTGGCGTCAGGATAACATCAGATAGGCTTGTGTTAACCAAATTCTGTGGCTCTCTCATAAAAAATTCATTTTGATCTTCGACTCTCAGTCTGGTTAGCGGCTTGCTAAAAACTGAGTCATATTGGGACTTGAGTAGCTCATTTCCTTGCTGTCATCTGTGTAGGACCCATCTTGTTTAAGTAGGGGCCCAATACTGGACGTTGTTCTCGACTTTGATTTGGCATAGGAGAAGAAATACTTTGGGTTTCTTTCGATTTCATTTATGGCTTTTAGTTCTTCCCGCGATTCCTGACTCCTTTAAGATTCCTTTAGCTTAAGTTCGATGCTTGCTATTTCTCTGACCAGTGTCTCCCTACGCATTTCAGATATATTGACCTCTTTTAGCCGCTCTGTTATTCTTTTCCGTCGCCTGTAAAGGGAGCGCCTGTCTCTTTCTATTTTACATCTACTCCTCCTTTTTCTTAGAGGAATAAGCCTTGTGCATACATCGAGTGCCACCAAGTTAATCTGTTCTAGGCATAAGTTGGGGTCTGTGTTGCTTAGTATATCTTCCCAGCTTATATCGGTTAGGACTTGGTTTACTTGGTCCCACTTTATGTTTCTGTTATTGAAGTTGAATTTGGTGAATGCTCCCTCATGACTAATCTCATTATGTCGGTCTGGGGCTCCACGCATACATGTCTGAACCTCAATTATGTTGTGATCTGAGTATATTGTTTTTGATATGGTGACATTTCTTATCAGATCATCATTGTTAGTGAAGATGAGGTCTAGTGTATTCTCCAGTCTAGTAGGCTCTATTATTTGCTGGTTTAAATTGAATTTTGTACAGAGATTTAAAAGCTCGTGTGAGTGTGAGTTTTCATCAGAGTTGCCTCCTGGTGTTATTACTGCAACAATATTATTTGCTATATTCCTCCATTTTAGGTGCCTTAAGTTGAAATCCCCCAGGAGCATGATGTTTGGTGCAGGAGCTGGAAGATTTTCCAGACAGTGGTCAATTTTTAACAGCTGTTCCTGGAATTGCTGGGATGTTGCATCCGGAGGCTTGTAGACTACCACAATGACTAGGTTTTGGTTCTCGACCTTTACTGCTAAAACTTCCACTACATCATTTGAGGCATTAAGCAGTTCTGTACAAACAAGTGACTCTGCAATGTACAGGCCAACCCCCCCCCCCCTTTTGCCTGTTCACTCTGTCACATCTGTATAGGTTGTAACCTGGGATCCATATTTCGTTGTCCAAGTGATCCTTTATGTGGGTCTCAGTGAAAGCCGCGAACATTGCCTTTGCCTCTGCAAGCAGTCCACGGATGAAAGGTATTTTGTTGTTTGTTGCTGGCTTTAGACCCTGTATATTTGCAAAGAAGAATGTCATCGGACTGGTGGTATTGTTGGTACTGGGGGGGATTTTTTTTCCGGCATTAGTATCTGTATACGTTGGTTTGGAGTGGAGGCCATCGACTGTGGTTCCACTCCAGGAATGACTGGATTTGGTGTACGATTTCTGCCATTTCCTGCCAGTTTTTTTTCCTTCCTGGCACTAAAAAACCTCTCCCTCTTGAGTGGCTGTGGCTACCCAGGTTTTCCCATGGCCTGGATGTTTTGTATCTTTTTGTCCCCTTTAGATGGTGTGCCTGGCAATATAAGTTATAGCACAGTCTTTCCTGTACTGAAGAGGTACACATTTCGGGGTGAAAAAGCTTACAGGAAGGGAGTTTGCATTTTCCTGTTGACATATGGGCACGGCATTTTCTAGGGTGGTCATAGTTGCACGTCCCGTCTGTTTTTCCAGATTTCCCATGTCTGCAGATACCAAGTGCATAGTATGTGCACAGGCTTGGTTTCCATTTGCCTTGGGTTTCTGTGACTGTATTCCCTGTTTGTGCATGTTTACCTGTCTTATTCCTATCCTCCCTAGCACCAACAATGGAGCTCCCACCAGTTGTTTTTGGTAATATATCCTCACTATTGCTAGCAGAGTCCTCTTGTTTGCTATTTCCTGTGGTATTTCTAGTTTGCAATATTGGTTTTATCTTATCTTTGACTACACTTGTTTTCCCACTACGGCTCCTGTCCCCTATGAGGTCATTTATATGTATTCCTTCCTGCGTATAATTCCCGACTACCTGGACAAAATCTCCAGCTTCACCATTACTGTCTCCCAGGACAGCACCTCCAGCTTCACCATTACTGTCTCCCAGGACAGCACCTCCAGCTTCACCATTACTGTCCCAGGACAGCACCTCCAGCTTCACCATTACTGTCTCCCAGGACAGCACCTCCAGCTTCACCATTACTGTCTCCCAGGACAGCACCTCCAGCTTCACCATTACTGTCTCCCAGGACAGCACCTCCAGCTTCACCATTACTGTCTCCCAGGACAGCACCTCCAGCTTCACCATTACTGTCTCCCAGGACAGCACCTCCAGCTTCACCATTACTGTCTCCCAGGACAGCACCTCCAGCTTCACCATTACTGTCTCCCAGGACAGCACCTCCAGCTTCACCATTACTGTCTCCCAGGACAGCACCTCCAGCTTCACCATTACTGTCTCCCAGGACAGCACCTCCAGCTTCACCATTACTGTCTCCCAGGACAGCACCTCCAGCTTCACCATTACTGTCTCCCAGGACAGCACCTCCAGCTTCACCATTACTGTCTCCCAGGACAGCACCTCCAGCTTCACCATTACTGTCTCCCAGGACAGCACCTCCAGCTTCACCATTACTGTCTCCCAGGACAGCACTATCAGCCCCCACATTTACTGACTACCAGGACATCACCTCCAGCCTTACAGTTTCTGACTACATGGCCAGTATCAAGGGCAGTACCATTCAACCCAGACTTTTTATGTTCCCATCTGTTGTAGAAAGCTTCCAGTTCTTAGTCCCATGCTATTTAATATTCTGATTAATGCTCTCCTAAATGCTCTACCTGCCTCACCTAAACATATAGCTATAAGCTATGCTGATGATATCATGATCCATACAACAGGGCATAAGAAGATGAATACCATTCCTAATGAAGTTCAAGCAATTTGTAATCGACTAGGCCTCATAATATCTTCCTCTAAAACTAAGATATTAACAAGCAAACGACATCCCCCACCCATCTATTTGCAGGGTGAAATCATTAGCTACGTTAAAACTTACAGATATCTTGGTGTAGATGTACCCTTTAACAAATCCACTATACCACAACTAAACAAGAAATGTAAAGCTAGGCTAAATGCTCTCAAAGCTGTTGCTGGCTACAATCCCAACTATGGTGCTAATGTGAGAATCGTGAGAATGATGTACATAGCCTATGTTAGGTCCTTAATTGATTATGCTGCTCCCATGTTGATATTAGGTAGAGAAAGTTCTCTCCGACCCTTGGAGTTAATGCAAAATGAAGCTCTCAGGATTATTCTTGGCTGTCCCAGATCTACAAAAGTTCTTAACATGAGGAAGGAGCTTGGTATTTCTAGTATCAGTGATAGGATTGTTGAAATTAACACTGTACTCGGTATTAGAATGTCGAGAAACGAACCAGACACTGTCACAGTGAATCTTACCAAGTGTCTAGAGGTAAATACACACAGATCTAAATGGATTGTGAAAACGTGCAATTGCATTAAGTTTTATAACCTGCATGAACTGTATCACTGTAGGCAACAAGAGCATTTCACCCCTCCATGGAAGATGTGTTCATTTAATATCACATACCTACAAGTCCCTCCCAAGAAGCTCATTGCTAGTAATCCCTTCCTTAAATCTCTTGTTAGAGCAACTGCTCAAGAAGAAATTTCTCACCTAGCTGGTAGTAACAAGTTATCACAAGTTATATACACTGATGGATCTAAACAGAAGTCTTCTGGCAGGGCTGCATCTGCTCTTGTTGCCACCTCCCTAGTTAAGAACGATAATAAATTTGTTGAGTTAGGCATAAGAATTAACAACTGGGCATCTACACTGCAAACTGAATTGTTTGCAATCCTAATGGCGCTAAAGCTAACCTATGACACTGAGCTTGACTCTATCATCATTACTGATTCTATGTCATCACTGAAGGCTCTTGGCTCATATAATGACTCCAACAACATGCTCATTGGGGAAGCCAGGTATAGATACTCAAAAATTAGGGACAAAGGAATTAATGTACAATTGCTATGGATCCCATCACACACTGGATTACTCCTTCATGATAAAGTTGATATGTTAGCCAAGAAGAGTATTCAGAAGGAGAATGTAGAATATAACTTTGGTATAACTGTGTCTAGCATTAGGAATAATATTAGGAGAGAAGTAAATAATGAAAATGATTGTTATAGAAATGCAGTTAGAAGCCTGAGTAGATCTATAACCCACTATGATAACATGAACTTAGATAAGTATGTTTATGGAGCAACTTGCAATGTGAACAGACTGACTGATGTTGTAGTGGCCAGGCTTAGGCTTGGTTACAAGTACTTCTGGCAGTTTGGGAAACACACAGATGATGATCAAACTAAATGTAAATTATGTGATCAGGCATATGGTCACTCTCTTGAACACTATGTGCTTAATTGTCCACTTATTGAGGAATACAGAGACAGACAGTATAATAACCTATGTGACATGTCAAGATATCTTATTAATGAAAATAAGATACCAGATATACTAAGCAAATTTCCTAAATTTGCTTGTAACAGATAAGTGAACTATAGATATGTAGATATAAATCCATATGTATTCCTGTTAACCCTTTGGGGCCTAGTTCCTAGGCCTTTTGTGTATCCATATGCTCTCGCGCTACCGTCCACAGGATGGATATGGGGTGCACAATAAACTAGCCACTTCGGTGGCAAAATCTAAAAAAATCTAAATCCTCTACCCTTGCACTATCCACTACCCCGCTGCACTCCGTACCCTAATAATCATCCTTCTCCCTCTTAC
Source organism: Cherax quadricarinatus (assembly GCF_038502225.1). NCBI lineage: Eukaryota > Metazoa > Arthropoda > Malacostraca > Decapoda > Parastacidae > Cherax > Cherax quadricarinatus. The sequence goes on from NC_091338.1 coordinate 16,236,677, forward strand.
CACCCATTTCCCCTGCATCCTTCTCTGCCCTGCTGTGCTGTATAATCCTTGCAGTTTAGCACTTCCTTTTTTATTATTATAATAATAATAATCTACCCTTATCAAGATGCAAGGTGCATTTCCAATGTGCAATGATGTTCTGCTTTCCAATATTTCCATTCATACTTTACTTCATTACAGTTACATTATCTGTAACTGATGGGCCCTAAGTATGCTATGGAGGAGCATAGACACAGGCGAGATTCCACAGTCACTAAAAACAATGGATATAGCCCCACTTCATAAAGGTGGCAGCAAAGCAGTAGCCAAGAACTATAGACCAATAGCTTTAACGTCCCACATCATAAAAAATCTTTCAAAGGGTTCTAATAAGCAGGATAGCAAACCACTTGGACTCCCAAAAACTGTACAATCCAGGACAACATGGTTTCAGAGCAGGTTGCTCCTTCCTCTCGCAACTATTGGACCACTGTGATATGGTCTTAGATGCACTAGAAAACAAACAAAATGCAGATGTAGTATACACAGGTTTTGCAAAAGCCTTTGACAAGTTCGATCATGGTGTAATATCACACAAAATGTGTGCTAAAGAGGTAACTGGCAAAGTAGGCAGATGGATCTTCAACTTTCTAACCAACTGAACACAAAGAGTAGTGGTAAACAGAGTGAAATCGGAAGCTGCCATAGTGAAGAGCTTTGTTCCACAAGGCACAGTACTCGCCTCTGTCCTGTTCCTCATTCTCATAACAGACATAAACAGAGATGTAAACCATAGTACTGTATCATTCTTTGCAGACGATACTAGGATCTACATGAAAGTATCATCCACTGAGGACACGGGAAATCTCCAAGAAGATATAAACCAAGTTTTCCAATGGGCAATGGAGAACGATATGATGTTCAAACCATACCACGGGCGGGGATAGAACCCGCAATCAGAGAGTCAAAACTCCAGACCGTCGCGTTAGCCACTGGACCAGCTAGCCACAATAAGATTCGTCCAACTAGGTATATTTCTACACCATAGGAAGGTTAGCATAGGCACCACTGTGACCACAAATGCAAGTTTTTACAGACGAATCTCCAGCTAGCTTGGCCGTGGTGAACTCTAGCTCAAGTCCCCTCAAAGCCGTCAGCATGACTCACGAAATCGTAATGACACGATTGCAAATAAACCATACCACAGGCGGGGATAGAACCCATATGGTTTGTTTGGAATCGTGTCATTACGATTTCGTGAGTCATGATGTTTAATGAAGACAGATTCCAACTACTCCGTTATGGCACCATGGTGCTTCCTCATGGGAGGTGTCTTGATACTGGTAAAGGCTCTTAAATCAGGGAAATGGAGCTATTCTTGCACGAGTATCATCCTTATGGGTTTAGTACGTCCCCATTATAATAAATAATGTAGTGGCTGTTCACCTTATTATAATCTTCCTGTATGTCAAAGTGCACATACAACTCACTTTCAACATCTGCAATGCCCTTCCCAATTCTTTGCTGATCTTTACAACAAATTCACTCTTCATCAGTTTAATAGAAGCTAACTTACTGCTTCAACTTTAACATTAATTTTGCACCCTTACTAACCCTCAGTTCACTAACCTCTGTCCTTGCATGTCCCACAATGCTGTATGACCCTTACAGATTTTTTTTTCTTGCAGTAATAAAACTATTCTTGAAAGGAGAAAGTTTAGCACTTCTTTTTTATTATAATAATGATAATTGAAGGGAGAAAGGAGTGCCTTAATGCTAAAAGACTCATGATCCAAGAAAGTGGAAAAACCCTCTCATTAAGATCAGATCTAATTACCCCATATTCCTAAATTGATTTATTATGCTTATGCATCTGTTTTCCAATTAACATCTTGAAAAAAGTTACTGCAATAACTCGGACACAGCATCTCCTTGCTTTTCAATACTTTGTTACTGACAAATTTATCTCTTCATGAATTTAATAATGGAAGACTCATTCAGGTTTAACCTTTGCATCCAATGTAATAATTCAGTAGTTTGTGAATTACCTGGGCATGATGTAGCCAGGGCCCATGCAATACACAGGGTAATACTTGTGAGGATACTCTCTCCAGCTCACCCTCCACTTGATGTTGCGACAAGCTCTGCGACACGGCATGGGTACCTGCCTCTTCCTGCACAGGAACTGGTTCCTACTCTCGTTTGTTGTCTTGTCATATTCTTTGAGAAATCTGAAAATAGGGTTATAACAGTAAGTTCTGGTTTACGTACCGTACAAACACACATACATCTGGAAGTCCAAGCCCCTCGCCCACAAAACCTCTTTTACCCCTCCCTCCAACCTTTTCAAGGACGACCCTTACCCCGCCTTCCTTTCCCTACAGATTTATACACTCTCCATGTCATTCTACTTTGATTCATTCTCTCTAAATGACCAAACCACCTCAACAACCCCTCCTCAGTCCTCTAATATTTTTATTAACTCCACACCTTCTCCTAATTTCCACACTTCAAATTCTCTACATAATATTTACACCACACATTGCCCTTAGACAGGACATCTCCACTGCCTCCAGCTGCCTCCTCAGTGCAGCATTTACAACCCAAGCTTCACACCCATACAAGTGTGCTTGTACCACTATACTTTCATCCATTCCCTTCTTTGCCTCCATTGATAACGTTTTTTGTCTCCACATATACCTCAATGCACCACTCACCTTTTTTCCCTCATCAGTTCTATGGTTAACCTCATCCTTCATAAACCCATCCTCTGACACATCAACTCCCAAATATTTGAAAACATTCACTTCTTCCATATTCCTCCTCTCCAATGTGATATCCAATTTTTCTTTATCTAAATCATTTGATACCCTCATCACCTTACTCTCATATATGTTCACTTTCAACTTTCTACCTTTACACACCCTCCCAAACTCGTCCACTAACTTTTGCAACTTTTCTTTAGAATCTCCCATAAGCACAGTATCATCAACAAAAAGTAACTGTCAACTCCCATTTTGTATTTGATTCCCCATAATTTAATCCCGCCCCTCTCCCCAACACCCAAGTATTTACTTCTTTACAACTCCATCTATAAATATATTAAACAACCATGGTGACATTACACATCCCTGTCTAAGACCTACTTTTACTGGGAAGTAATCTCCCTGAGACTCCCTCTCTTCTACGCACCCTAACTCGAGCCTCACTATCCTCATAAAACCTCTTTACAGCATTTAGTAACTTACTACCTATTCTATATACTTGCAACATCTGCCACATTGCTCCTCTATCCACTATCTTATGCCTTTTCTAAATCCATAAATGCAATGAAAACTTCCCTACCTTTATCTAAATACTGTTAACATATATGCTTCAATGTAAACACTTGATCTACACATCCCCTACCCACTAAAGCCTTCTTGCTCATCTGCAATCCTACTCTGTCTTACTTCTAATTTTCAATAATAACCCTACCGTACACTTTTCCGGGTATACTCAGTACACTTATTCCCCTATAATTTTTACAATCTCTTTTGTCCCCCTTCCCTTTATATAAAGGAACTATACATGCTCTCTGCCAATCCCTAGGTACCTTTCCCCCTTCCATACATTTCTTAAACAAAAATACCAACCACTCCAACACTATATCCTCCCCTGCAATTTACATTTATGTCATGATCCCGTCAGTTCCAAGTGCTTTACCCCCTTTCATTCTACGTAATGCTTCACAGCGGCGTCGCTAGAGTTGGTGTCACCCGGGGTGGAATCTCTGGTGTCACCGGGGCAGCAATCCACCCAGAGATTCCACCCGGTGGAATCTCTGGTGTCACCCCATAAAACTCAAGGGCAGGGGGATGGGAAGAATAAACTTGAGTTCTGTCACTACTGCATGACCAGTGACAAATGTTTAGTAATGAGAATGTTTCAGGGCCATAAACTGAACAGAATACTTCTCAACTTTATTAATGATAAAATAAATAATCGTAGTAATATAGAGGAAACACACTCAAATACCACTTTGAGCACAGGCATCAGATCCTACATTAATTCATCTTCAACAATGCAAAAACAAACTTGAAAAATAAAGAAAAACATTGCAATATCAGAGAAACACTAGTTCCGATCTGACCTTGAGTACAGGTAACATCTCAGTGAATCTGATCTTACATTTCCTTGCCTTCAATCCTGCAAAATCACCTATCTCGTCATCAAAATCAATTATTTTCCCTATATGTATAGGCTTATTTGTGCTTTGTTAATATATAATAGACTGTATAGAAATGAAGGATTCTTCTCTTTTGTTGGTGCAGCACTGTTTTGGGCATTAGTGTCACCTTCTTTAGAGGCTCTATGGCAGTGGTTCCCAAACTTTTTCAGCTTGTTACCCAATTTAACATGCCACATAAAGCATGTTACTCCTTTCACAAAATGTTGTTATTATTGATATATATGGCTAAACGTGAACGTATACAGCCTCGCATACTCTGCTAATCCTAGCAAAACCATTGAAAACGTAAGAACCACACATACATTATATATATAAAATTAATAATAGCTACAAATTCACAGTAACAGTGGGTAAATACTAACTATATACTGCACAGGGCAGTACACATACATACCAGCTTATGTCTACCTCGGCTGATGCTCACAGATAAACTGACAGTGTGAAATAGAGGCAGCCTCAGGAAGTGAGTGACGCGTACTGGACAGGTCGATCTGGGCTACTGAGTGACTTTTGTCCTGAAGCATACTTGTCAAAATACTTTTGGGTTTCCACACACTTAGCTATATATTTCTTCTTTTCTAATACTGTATATTAGTTTTTGATGTTTATTGTTATTTGGTTTAACTTTATTACTTACTTATAATAGGTTTACTTTACAACTTTATATACTAAGACAAAGTTAACAATAATCCTCATACCGGGTACCGCATTGTTTTCTTGATTTTCAGAATTCATAACTTTTTTTTCTGTCACCCCTCTATTACCCCCCAAAAATGGTTAAATTACCCCCAGGGGGTAATTTACCCCCAGTTTGGGAACCACTGCTCTATGGTGTCACCCCCTAAATGGAGTCACCCGAGGCGTCCCCCCCCCTTACGACGCCACTGAATTGCCTCGCACACCTCCACACTCACATCCTGCTCTTCTTCACTCCTAAAAGATTTGATACCTCCCTGGCCAGTGCAAGAAATTACCGCCTCCCTTTCTTCATCGACATTTAAAAGTTCCTCAAAATATTCCTGCCATCTACCCAATACCTCCTACTCTCCTACTCTGTTTTTAACTGACAAATCCATTCGTTCCCTAGGCTTTCTTAACTTATTTACCTCACTCCAAATTTTTTTTCCCTGTTTTCATTAAAATTTCTCGACAGTGCCTCTGCCACTATCAGCTGCTCTCCTTTTGCACTCTCTTCACCTTTCTTTTACTCTCCATATACTCTACTCTTCTTATAACACTTCTGCTTTGTAAAAACCTCTCATAAGCTACCTTTTTCTCTTATCACACCCTTTACTTCATCATTCCACCAATCACTCCTCTTTCCTCCTGCACACACCCTCCTATAGCCACTATCAGCTGCTCTCCTTTTGCACTCTCTTCACCTTTCTTTTACTCTCCATATACTCTACTCTTCTTATAACACTTCTGCTTTGTAAAAACCTCTCATAAGCTACCTTTTTCTCTTATCACACCCTTTACTTCATCATTCCACCAATCACTCCTCTTTCCTCCTGCACACACCCTCCTATAGCCACAAACTTCTGCCCCACATTCTAACACTGCATTTTTAAAACTATTCCAACCCTCTTCAACCCCCCACTACTCATACTTGCATTAGCCCATCTTTCTGCCAATAGTTGCTTATATTTCATCCTAATTTCTTCCTCCTTTAGTTTATACACTTTCACCTCTCTTACTTGTTGTTGCCATTTTCCTTATGTCCCATCTACCTCTTACTCTAACTGTAGCTACAACTAAATAATGATCCGATATATAAGTTGCCCCTCTATAAACATGTACATCCTGGAGCCTACCCATCAACCTTTTATCCACCAGTACATAATCTAACAAACTACTTTCATTACATGCTATATCATACCTTGTATACTTATTTATCCTCTTTCATAAAATATGTATTACTTATTATTAGGTTATTAATAGAATATTCAAGAGGTTGCTAGTAGAATTGCAGTAAATCAACCATTCAAATCATTATGAAGCTGTGTGTAGTCTGTGGTCAGTCAAACAAACGGGCTTCCACATGCATAAATTGTCATTTCTGTGGAAATTGGTGTCACGCCCCTTGTGCAGATATCCAAGAACTAGCTACAAGCAGTATTAAAACAGGGAAGTGTTTTTGGGTATGCCCAAATGAGATAAATCTGTGGACTAAAATCACAAGGGTATTAAAAGAGGTCAACATCAAAGCTGCTTTCATAGAAAACCTGGAAGCTTTCTACAACAGATGGGAACATAAAAAGTCCGGGCTGAATGGTACTGCCCTTGATACTGGCCATGTAGTCAGAAACTGTAAGGCTGGAGATGATGTCCTGGTAGTCAGTAAATGGGGGGCTGATAGTGCTGTCCTGGGAGACAGTAATGGGGAAGCTGGAGGTGCTGTCCTGGGAGACAGTAATGGTGAAGCTGGAGGTGCTGTCCTGGGAGACAGTAATGGTGAAGCTGGAGATGCTGTCCTGGGAGACAGTAATGGGGAAGCTGGAGATGCTGTCCTGGGAGACAGTAATGGTGAAGCTGGAGATTTTGTCCAGGTAGTCGGGAATTATACGCAGGAAGGAATACATATGAATGACCGCATAGGGGACAGGAGCCATAGTAGGGAAACAAGTGTAGTCAAAGATAAGATAAAACCAATATTGCAAACTAGAAATACCGCAGGAAATAGCAAACAAGAGGACTCCACTAGCAATAGTGAGGATATATTACCAAAAACAAATGGTGGGAGCTCCATTGTTGGTGCTAGGGAGGATAGAAGTAAGACAGGGAAACATGCACCAACAGGGAATACAGTCACAGAAACCCAAGGCAAACGGAAACCAAGCCTGTGCACATACTATGCACTTGGTATCTGCTGGCATGGGAAATCTGGAAAAACAGATGGGACGTGCAACTATGACCACCCTAGGAAATGCCATGCCCATATGACAACAGGAAAATGCAAACTCCCTTCCTGTAAGCTTTTTCACCCTGAACTGTGTACCTCTTCAGTACAGGAAAGACTGTGCTATAACTTAAATTGCCAGGCATACCATCTAAAGGGGACAAAAAGATACAAAACATCCAGGCCATGGGAAAACCTGGGTAGCCACAGCCACTCAAGAGGGAGAGGTTTTTTAGTGCCAGGAAGGAAAAAAAACTGGCAGGAAATGGCAGAAATCGTACACCAAATCCAGTCATTCCTGGAGTGGAACCACAGTCGATGGCCTCCACTCCAAACCAACAGATACAGATACTAATGCCGGAAAAAAAATCCCCCCCCAGTACCAACAATACCACCAGTCCGATAACATTCTTCTTTGCAAATATACAGGGTCTAAAGCCAGCAACAAACAACAAAATACCTTTCATCCGTGGACTGCTTGCAGAGGCAAAGGCAATGTTCGCGGCTTTCACTGAGACCCACATAAAGGATCACTTGGACAACGAAATATGGATCCCAGGTTACAACCTATACAGATGTGACAGAGTGAACAGGCAAAAGGGGGGGGTTGGCCTGTACATTGCAGAGTCACTTGTTTGCACAGAACTGCTAAATGCCTCAAATGATGTAGTGGAAGTTTTAGCAGTAAAGGTCGAGAACCAAAACCTAGTCATTGTGATAGTCTACAAGCCTCCGGATGCAACATCCCAGCAATTCCAGGAACAGCTGTTAAAAATTGACCACTGTCTGGAAAACCTTCCAGCTCCTGCACCCAACATCTTGCTCCTGGGGGATTTCAACTTAAGGCACCTAAAATGGAGGAATATAGCAAATAATATTGTTGCAGTAATAACACCAGGAGGCAGCTCTGATGAAAACTCACACTCACGCGAGCTTTTAAATCTCTGCACAAAATTCAATTTAAACCAGCAAATAATAGAGCCTACTAGACTGGAGAATACACTAGACCTCATCTTCACTAACAATGATGATCTGATAAGAAATATCACCATATCAAAAACAATATACTCAGATCACAACATAATTGAGGTTCAGTCATGTATGCGCGGAGCCCCAGACCGACATAATGAGATTAGTCACGAGGGAGCATTCACCAAATTCAACTTCAATAACAAAAACATAAAGTGGGACCAAGTAAACCAAGTCCTAACCGATATAAGCTGGGAAGATATACTAAGCAACACAGACCCCAACTTATGCCTAGAACAGATTAACTCGGTAGCACTCGATGTATGCACAAGGCTTATTCCTCTAAGAAAAAGGAGGAGTAGATGTAAAACAGAAAGAGACAGGCGCTCCCTTTACAGGCGACGGAAAAGAATAACAGAGCGGCTAAAAGAGGTCAATATATCTGAAATGCGTAGGGAGACACTGGTCAGAGAAATAGCAAGCATCGAACTTAAGCTAAAAGAATCCTTTAGGAGTCAGGAATCGCGGGAAGAACTAAAAGCCATAAATGAAATCGAAAGAAACCCAAAGTATTTCTTCTCCTATGCCAAATCAAAATCGAGAACAACGTCCAGTATTGGGCCCCTACTTAAACAAGATGGGTCCTACACAGATGACAACAAGGAAATGAGTGAGCTACTCAAGTCCCAATATGACTCAGTTTTTAGCAAGCCGCTAACCAGACTGAGAGTCGAAGATCAAAATGAATTTTTTATGAGAGAGCCACAAAATTTGATTAACACAAGCCTATCCGATGTTATCCTGACGCCAAATGACTTCGAACAGGCGATAAATGACATGCCCATGCACTCTGCCCCAGGGCCAGACTCATGGAACTCTGTGTTCATCAAGAACTGCAAGAAGCCCCTATCACGAGCCTTTTCCATCCTATGGAGAGGGAGCATGGACACGGGGGTCGTCCCACAGTTACTAAAAACAACAGACATAGCCCCACTCCACAAAGGGGGCAGTAAAGCAACAGCAAAGAACTACAGACCAATAGCACTAACATCCCATATCATAAAAATCTTTGAAAGGGTCCTAAGAAGCAAGATCTCCACGCATCTAGAAACCCATCAGTTACACAACCCAGGGCAACATGGGTTTAGAACAGGTCGCTCCTGTCTGTCTCAACTATTGGACCACTACGACAAGGTCCTAAATGCACTAGAAGACAAAAAGAATGCAGATGTAATATATACAGACTTTGCAAAAGCCTTCGACAAGTGTGACCATGGCGTAATAGCGCACAAAATGCGTGCTAAAGGAATAACAGGAAAAGTCGGTCGATGGATCTATAATTTCCTCACTAACAGAACACAGAGAGTAGTCGTCAACAGAGTAAAGTCCGAGGCAGCTACGGTGAAAAGCTCTGTTCCACAAGGCACAGTACTCGCTCCCATCTTGTTCCTCATCCTTATATCCGACATAGACAAGGATGTCAGCCACAGCACCGTGTCTTCCTTTGCAGATGACACCCGAATCTGCATGACAGTGTCTTCCATTGCAGACACTGCAAAGCTCCAGGCAGACATCAACCAAATCTTTCAGTGGGCTGCAGAAAACAATATGAAGTTCAACGATGAGAAATTTCAATTACTCAGATATGGTAAACATGAGGAAATTAAATCTTCATCAGAGTACAAAACAAATTCTGGCCACAAAATAGAGCGAAACACCAACGTCAAAGACCTGGGAGTGATCATGTCGGAGGATCTCACCTTCAAGGACCATAACACTGTATCAATCGCATCTGCTAGAAAAATGACAGGATGGATAATGAGAACCTTCAAAACTAGGGAGGCCAAGCCCATGATGACACTCTTCAGGTCACTTGTTCTATCTAGGCTGGAGTATTGCTGCACACTAACAGCACCTTTCAAGGCAGGTGAAATTGCCGACCTAGAAAATGTACAGAGAACTTTCACGGCGCGCATAACGGAGATAAAACACCTCAATTATTGGGAGCGCTTGAGGTTCCTAAACCTGTATTCCCTGGAACGCAGGAGGGAGAGATACATGATTATATACACCTGGAAAATCCTAGAGGGACTAGTACCGAACTTGCACACGAAAATCACCCACTACGAAAGCAAAAGACTTGGCAGACGATGCACCATCCCCCCAATGAAAAGCAGGGGTGTCACTAGCACGTTAAGAGACCATACAATAAGTGTCAGGGGCCCGAGACTGTTCAACTGCCTCCCAGCACACATAAGGGGGATTACCAACAGACCCCTGGCAGTCTTCAAGCTGGCACTGGACAAGCACCTAAAGTCAGTTCCGGATCAGCCGGGCTGTGGCTCGTATGTTGGTTTGCGTGCAGCCAGCAGCAACAGCCTGGCTGATCAGGCTCTGATCCACCAGGAGGCCTGGTCTCAGACCGGGCCGCGGGGGCGTTGACCCCCGGAACTCTCTCCAGGTAAACTCCAGGTATTACCAAACTTTTTTCTACACATAGCTCAACTAAAGGCTCCCTATTTTTTACGTACTACTCCCTCTACAACATTTTTACCCACTTTAGCATTGAGATCCCCACCCACAAGTACTCTCTCACTTGGTTCAAAACTCCCTATGCACTCACTCAACATTTCCCAAAATCTCTCTCTCTCCTCTAAACCTCTCTTCTCCGGGTGCATAAACTTACTATAACTCACTTTTCACATTTAACCCTTATTTTACACCACATAATCCTTGAATTTATACATTTATATTCCCTCTTTTCCTGCCATAACTTATTTTTCAACATTATTGCTACTCCTTTAGCTCTAATTATTTGAAATCCCTGACCTAATCCCATTTATTTCTCCTCCACTGAAACTCTATCCCCTACAGCTTTGTTTCACTTAAAGCCAGGACATCCAGCTTCTTCTCATTCATAGCATCCATAATCGTCTCTTTCTTATCATTCGCACAACGTCCACGCACATTCAAACATCCACTTTGTTTTCTTTTTCTTTTTAGTACTATACGGGAAAAAGGGTTACTAGCCCATTGTTCCCGGCATTTTAGTTGACTTTCACAATACGCATGGCGTACGGATGAAAGATTCTTATTCCATTTCCACATGGATATGAAAAGTTAAAGCAATAAAAACAAGAACTCTTAAGATGAAATCAAAGAAAACTCATATGTGTGTGTATACCTAAACGTGTACATGTGTAGTGTGATCTAAGTGTAAGTAGAAGTAGCAAGATGTACCTGAAATCTTGCATGTTTATGAGACTGAAAACACCAGCACTCCTACCATTATGTAACACAAATACAGGCTTCCTTTTTACACTTGCTTGGTAGGACGGTAGTACCTCCCTGAACGGGTGCTGTCTACCAACCTATATATAATATATACATGTTGTGCCTAATAGGTAAAAACTGCGATTTTGGCTTAAATAGCAATGCTCTTCTTGCCGAATAAGGCAAGCGAAAATTTGTGTATGCAGTAATTTCGCAAAAATCATTCTGAACCTAACGAAAAAAATATATCTCATTGTGTTTGTTTATTATTAAATTATTGTAAACTTATTTAAAATACATTTAGTTGGATTAGGCTAAATTAAATTGCACTTGTTATGATAAGGTTAGGTAAGTTTTCTAAGGTTCTTTTGATACAAAATTAATTTTTACATTAACATAAATGAAAAAATATATATCTAAACGCATAAGAGGAAATTTTAGAAAGGACTTAATTTTAAACGAGTTCTTGCTAATTGAATTGTTTTACCTATGCGGCATGACTTATACAATACATTACAGATATATACGTATATACATTACATACATATATACATAAGTTACATATATACATTACATACATTTCAATGGAGTGATCAAAATTTGCGCCCGCAGTCTGAGATTACCAGCCTGATGCACAGTTTAAGGGAGCAGAGTTGCAAGAGTTGCACAACACAACCCTGGGAAGGTTGGTTATGGTCAGCAACTGTCACAATGATGAGCTTTCATGGAGATCCCCAGATTCTACGTATGACCCTTATAGGTTTATCGCTTAGTTTTGATTGTAATAGCACACCCGACTCTGCAGTGCTGACCCTTATGGGTTTAGCACTTAGTTATGAGTCTAATAATGACTAGCTCTAGCTCTTGTCCATTTAAGTCATTTTGTCAATAAGCTAAAAATTTATATTTGAATAAATGTAAGAATTCATTACTGATTGGGATTCAAACCCTAGGTCCCTAGTGGGTTTATCGCTTGGTTTTGATTATAAGTCCCAAC
>NC_091338.1:16259024-16354024 GCF_038502225.1 Cherax quadricarinatus
GCAGCACTGTAGAACCTTCACCAATGGCGGCACTGCAGCACTGTAGAACCTTCACCAATGGCGGCACTGCAGCACTGTAGAACCTTCACCAATGGCGGCACTGCAGCACTGTAGAACCTTCACCAATGGCGGCACTGCAGCACTGTAGAACCTTCACCAATGGCGGCACTGCAGCACTAAAGCCTTAAAAGAGGGATTGAAGTAAAGTTTCAGTGTATATACATTTATATATATATATATATATATATATATATATATATATATATATATATATATATATATATATATATATATATATATATATATATATATATATATATATATATATGTCGTGCCGAATAGGCAGAACTTGCGATCTTGGTTTATATAGCAACGTTCATCTTGCCATATAGGACAAGTGAAAATTTGTGTATGCAATAATTTCGCCAAAATCATTCTGAACCTAACGAAAAAAATATATTTCACTGTGTTTGTTTAGTATTAAATTATTGTAAACAAATCTAAAATATATTTAGTTGGGTTAGGCTAAAATAAATTGTTCTTGTTATAATAAGGTTAGGTAAGTTTTCTAAATTTCTTTTGATGCAAAATTATAAATTTTTACACTAACATTAATGAAAAAAATATATCTTTAAACGTATAAGAGGAAATTATAGAAAGGACTTAATTTTAAATGAGTTCTTGCTAATTGACCAGTTTTACATATTCGGCACGACATATATATATATATATATATATATATATATATATATATATATATATATATATATATATATATATATATATATAATATATATATATATATATATATAATATATATATATATATATATATATATATATATATATATATATATATATATATATATATATGATCGCCACGAACTTGGCTCTTACTTTAATAAAAATAATTATGATTATAACCACTAACTTTAGTGTTTAAAAATTAGTTAACGAGCATTCTGGGTTTCAGATGTTTGACAGAGAGGGAAGACAGGTGTTAGGTTGGTGTTGCAGGTGTTGAGGACGCTGATTAACCTGTCTATAATTTCCAACGCTTCATTCCGACTTCCATTTATTTTCGACATTTAAAATTCTGGGTAAAATATATTGTATAATTTAAGAGTGACGCCAGATTTCATTACCAAAAAAAAATAATTATCCATGATAATTCACTGTACGAGCGGCAGTTCGTACAGTGAATAATGACAGTGAAAAAATGCAGTAATATTTATATATAAATCTGACAGTGATTCCAATTAGTCATTCTCGTAACCACACACGCTAACAGTTTCTTTATGTAATAATAATAATAATAATAATAATAATAATAATAATAATAATACTGATAGTTACTCGCCTGATGTACCATACACTGGCGCTCCGTCAGTTAAGATGTACGACTTGTGATATATTTACTAAAAAACAGGGAGAGGAAGGGGTAAGGGAGAGGAAGGGGTAAGGGAGAGGAAGGGGTAAGGGAGAGGAAGGGGTAAGGGAGAGGAAGGGGTAAGGGAGAGGAAGGGGTAAGGGAGAGGAAGGGGTAAGGGAGAGAGAGAGAGAGAGAGCGGGTTTAAACAAATCAGATTCTGAAAAAAAATTCTTACAAAGCTGCCTGCAGATTTACACGGTGTTATTTTCTTCTTTAATGCTTCAACAAGTTCCACTACCGAAATGGAGTCAGCATTTGCCTGACAGTGCAGATGGATGGAGGTGTTCGTCCATGTTCAGAATGTCAAGAAAACGCGTAAAGCTCTGCTCTGCACTCCCAGAGTGTAACACGAGTACTGAGAAAGTAGGCAAGAGATGAAGTAAATATATGGGTTAATTACCATATGTCAAAGGCTGTTGTCAATAAACACTTGGCTTAATGTGTGTGTGTGTGTGTGTATATATACTCACGTAATTCAGGTCGCAGGAGTCGATTCATAGCTTCTGGCCCCGCCTCTCCACTGGTCGCTACTAGGTCCTCTCTCTCCCTGCTCTATTGCTTTATCATACCTTATTTTAAAACTATGTATGGAGCCTGCCTTCACTACACTCTCCAGACCATTCCACATCCTGACAACTATGACTGAAAAAATACTTCCTAACATCCCTTAGACTCATCTGAGTCTTCAGCTTCCAATTGTGACCCTTTGTTGTTGTGTCCCCTCCCTGGAACATCCTGTCGTTGTCCACCTTGTCAATTCCTCTCAGTATTTTATGTCGTTATCATATACCTCTTATCTCTCCTGTCCTTCAGTGTCGTCAGGTCGATTTTCCTTAACCTTTCTTCAAAAGTTTGCACTTTTTTTAATTTCTTGACGTGCCTGACCAGGTGTGAGTTCCAAACTGGTGCTGCATACTCCAATATTGGCCTGACGTACACGGTGTACAGTCTTGAACGATTCCTTACTAAGGTGTCGGAACGCTATTCTTAGATTTGCCAGGCGCCCTTATGCTGCAGCAGTTATCTGGTTGATGTGCGCCTCAGGAGATGTGCTCGGTATTATACTCACCCCAAGATCCTTTTCTTTGAGTGAGGTTTGCGGTTTTTGACCCCCTAGCCTGTACTCTGTGTGCAGTTTTCTTTGCCCTTCCCCGATCTTCATAACTTTGCATTTGGTGGGGTTAAATTCCAGGAGCCAATTATTGGACCAGGCTTGTAGCCTGTCCAGGTCTCTCTGTAGTTCTGCCTGATCTTCATCCGATTTAATTTTTCTCATTAACTTCACATCATCTGCAAACAGGGACACTTCTGAGTATCCCTTCCATCATATCGTTCACATATGCCAGAAACAGCACCGGTCCTAGGACTGACCCCTGTGGAATCCCGCTCGTCACAGGTGCCCACTCTGACACCTCATTACGTACCATGACTCGCTGTTGCCTCCCTGTCGGGTATTCTCTGATCCACTGCAGTGCCTTTCCTGTTATGCTTGCCTGATCCTCTAGCTGTTTCACAAATCTCTTGTGTGGAACTGTGCCGAAAGCCTTCTTGCAGTCCAAGAAAATGCAATGTACCCACCCTTCTCTGACTTGTCTTACTTCCGTTACCTTGCCTTCAGCATTCTATGGAGAGTAAGCATGGACACAGGGGTCATCCCACACTAAAAACAACAGACATTGCCAAACTCTACAAAGGTGGCAGTAAAGCAACTGCAAAGAACTAGACCGATAGCACTAACATCCCATATCATGAAAATCTTTGAAAGTGTTCTAAGAAGCAAAATCACCAACTACCTACATGCTCATCAATTGTGAATATGAATTACACAATCCAGGGCAACACAGGTTTAGAGAAGGTCGATCCTGCCTGTCCCAGCTACTGGACCACTATGACAAGGTCATGGATGCTATAGAGGATAAAATGCAGATGTAGTATACACAGACTTTGCAAAACCCTTTGATAAGTGTGACCAGTGTGTAATAGCACACACAATGCGTGATAAAGGAATAACCGGAAAAGTTGGTAGATGGATCTATAACTTCCTAACAAACAGAACTCAAAGAGTAATAGTAAACAGATTAAAGTCCCAGGCAGCTACGGTGAAAAGTTCTGTTCCACAAGGCAAAGTACTCGCTCCCATCCTATCCCTCATCCTATCTGACAGACAGAGATGTAAGCCATAGCTTCATGTCTTCCTTTGCGGATGATACCTGAATTGCATTGACAGTGTCCTCCATCGAAGGACGAGACTCCAAGCAAACATCAACCAAATCTTCAAATGGACCACTCAAAACAATATGAAGTTCAATGAAGAGAAATTTCAACTACTCGTATATGGAAAACTTGAAGAAATTAAAACTACCAGGGTATACAACAAATTCTAATCATACAATAAAATGAAAAAGTAATGTGAAGGACCTGGGAGTGATATCAGAGGATCTCACCTTCAAAGACCACAACAATGTATCTACCGTATCTGCTAGAAAAATGATAGGAGGGATAATGAGAACCTTCAAAACTAGGGACGCCAACCCCAATATTCTCTTCAAATCGCTTGTTCTCTCTAGGCTGGAATATTGTTGTACATTAACTGCCCCCTTCACTGCAGGCGAATTGCTGACCTGGAGAGTATACAAAGAGCTTTCACGGCACACAAGTACGATAAGGTACATAAATTTCTGGGAACAGTTGAAGACCTTTGGTTTGTATTCCCTGGAACGCAAGCGAGAGAGATACATGATAATATACATTTGGAAAATCCTCCCTACGAAAGCAAAAGACTCGACAGGAGATGCAACATTTCCCCAATGAAGAGCAGGGCACCACGAGTACACTGAGAGACAAGTGTCAGAGGCCCAAGACTTTTCAACTGCCTCCCAGCATATATAAGGGGGATTGCCAATAGACCCCTGGCTATCTTCAAGAAGGCACTGGACAGGGACCTAAAGTCAGTACCTGACCAGCCGGGCTGTGGTTCGTACATCAGTTTGCGTGCGGCCAGCAGTAACAACTTGGTTGGTCAGACCCTGATCCACCACGAGGCCTGGTCTCAGACAAGGCCACGGGAGCGTTGACCCCCGAAACCCTCTCCATGTATACTCCAACTAGACTCCAGTTTGTCACAAAACTCCAGTAGGTTTCTGTCAGTGTGTGTGTTTGTACTCACCTAGTTGAGGTTGCGGGGGTCTAGTCCGAGCTCCTGGCCCCGCCTCTTCACTGATCGCTACTAGGTCACTCTCTCTGAACCGTGAGCTTTATCATACCTCTGCTTAAAGCTATGTATGGATCCTGCCTCCACTACATCGCTTCCCAAACTATTCCACTTACTGACTACTCTGTGGCTGAAGAAACACTTCCTAACATCCCTGTGATTCATCTGTCTTCAACTTCCAACTGTGTCCCCTTGTTACTGTGTCCAATCTCTGGAACATCCTGTCTTTGTCCACCTTGTCAATTCCTCTCAGTATTTTGTATGTCGTTATCATGTCCCCCCTATCTCTCCTGTCCTCCAGTGTCGTCAGGTTGATTTCCCTTAACCTCTCCTCGTAGGACATACCTCTTAGCTCTGGGACTAGTCTTGTTGCAAACCTTTACACTTTCTCTAGTTTCTTTACGTGCTTGGCTAGGTGTGGGTTCCAAACTGGTGCCGCATACTCCAATATGGGCCTAACGTACACGGTGTACAGGGTCCTGAACGATTCCTTATTAAGATGTCGGAATGCTGTTCTGAGGTTTGCTAGGCGCCCATATGCTGCAGCAGTTATTTGATTGATGTGCGCTTCAGGAGATGTGCCTGGTGTTATACTCACCCCAAGATCTTTTTCCTTGAGTGAGGTTTGTAGTCTCTGGCCCCCTAGACTGTACTCCGTCTGCGGTCTTCTTTGCCCTTCCCCAATCTTCATGACTTTGCACTTGGTGGGATTGAACTCCAGGAGCCAATTGCTGGACCAGGTCTGCAGCCTGTCCAGATCCCTTTGTAGTTCTGCCTGGTCTTCGATCGAGTGAATTCTTCTCATCAACTTCACGTCATCTGCAAACAGGGACACCTCAGAGTCTATTCCTTCTTTGTGTGTGTGTGTGTGTGTGTGTGTGTGTGTGTGTATACTCACCTAATTGTGGTTGCAGGGGTTGAGTCATAGCTCCTGGCCCTCGCCTCTTCACTGGTCGCTACTAGGTTCTCTCTTTCCCTGCTCCATTAGCTTTATCATACCTCATGTTAAAACTATATACGAATCCTGCCTCCACTGTATGCGAGGTACACTTGTCGATAAACACTTGGCCTAATTTTGTGTGTGTGTGGGGGGGGAGAAGGGGCCAGGTGTACCACATCATTCATCTGTCCTGCACGTCAAACATCACTAATTTACGACTTTCAATATTCCTTTGCAGCTAGAATGTTAAGAAATGAACCAGACACTGTCACAATTAATCTTTCTGTCTAGAAATACACACAGATCTAAATGGATTGTGAAAACGTGCAATTAAGTTTTATAACCTGCATGAACTGTATCACTGTAGACAACAACCCCTCAAAGGAGGTTCCTTGACGCTAGTGAGGGGCTCTTGATCTAGGGAATTGGATCTGTGCTCCGGTTCCCTGAATTGAGCCTGAATACCTTCCATCCCCCCACATGCGCTGTATAATCCTACGGGTTTAGCGCTTCCCTGTGATCATAATAATGTAGACAACAAGAGCATTTCTCCCCTCCATGGAAGATGTGATCATTTAATATCACATACCTACAAGTCCCTCCCAAGAAGCTCATTGCTAGTAATACCTTCCTTAAATCACTTGTTAAAGCAACTGCTCAAGAAGAAATTTCTCACCTAGCTGGTAGTAATAAGTTATCACAAGTTATATACACTGATGGATCTAAACAGAAGTCTTCTGGCAGGGCTGCATCTGCTCTTGTTGCCACTTCCCTAGTTAATAACGATAATAAACCTGAACTAGGCATAAGAATTAACTGGGCGTGTACACTGCAAACTGAATTGTTTGCAATCCTAATGACGCTAAAGCTAACTTATGACACTTAGCTTGACTATCATCATTACTGATTCTATGTCATCACTGAATGCTCTAGACTCATATAATGACTCCAACAACATGCTCATTGGAGAAGCCAGGTATAGATACTCAAAAATCCGGGACAAAGGAATTAATATACAATTGCTATGGATCCCATAACACATTGGACTACTCCTTCATGATAAAGTTGACATGTTAGCCAAGAAGAGTACCAAGAAGGAGAACGTCGAATATAACTTTGGTATATCTGTGTCTAACATTAGGAATGATATTAGGAGAGAAGTAAATAATGGAAATGATTGTTATAGGAATGCAGTTAGAAGCCTGAGTAGATCTATAACCCACTATGATAACATGAACGTAGATAAGCATGTTTATGGAGCAACTTTCAATGTGAACAGACTGACTAATGTTGTAGTGGCCAGGCTTAGTCTTGGTTACAAGTACTTCTGGCAGTTTGGGAGACACACATGATCAGACTAAATGCAAATTATGTGATCAGGCAAATTATGTGATATGGTCACTGTCTTGAGCACATTGTACAGTAAAGATTGAAACCCAAAACCTTGTCATCGTAGTTATATACAAGCTACTAGATGCAACTTCCCAACAATTCGAGGAACAGCTTTTAAAAATATACTGTCCGGAAAATCTTCCAGACCCATCTGCAAATATCTTGTTGCTGGATGATTTCAACTTAAGACACCAAAATGGAGGAATGTAGCAAATAATGTCTTAGGAGAGAGAACCCCAGAAGGCAGCTCAAGTAAAAATTTAAACATATGAGCTATTAAATTTCTTCAACAAATTCACAAGTTGCGGGGGCGTTGACCCCCGAAACTGCCTCCAGGTATACTCCAGGTAAGCTCTCGATGTATATACACAGACATATACCTCTCCGTGTATATACATTAATACATAATAAAGTAATAAGAGTAAATTTTGATGTGCAGATTACATTACTAGTATATACAACGTGTTTGTCGCCTTAGTTTTCTTCAGCCTTGAAACCCCGAAGTTATTTTTTTTTATATTTCGAGAACTAGTTGGGTTACACAAAATTAAGTTTTCATATCCTTATAACTATCAGATTTAAGGATGATATTATTGTAATGAATGAGATGTAAATGTTAGGACTTCACCCCTTGTCTGTCTTCAGTGAAGGTAGGGAAGAAGAATATGAAGACTGAATCAGATGATGTGCATGACAAGTGAAGACAATCTTCCCAGTCATTAATCCACCAGTGTATCACCACAATTTTCCCAGTCATTGATCCAACAGTGTACCACCACAATTTTCCCAGTCATTGATTCAACAGTGTACCACCACAATCTTCCCAGTCATTGATCCAACAGTGTACCACCACAATCTTCCCAGTCATTGTTCCAACAGTGTACCACCACAATCTTCCCAGTCATTAATCCAACAGTGTACCACCACAATCTTCCCAGTCATTGATCCACCGGTGTATCACCATAATCTTCCCAGTCATTGATCCGCCAGTCACCACAGTCTTCCCAATCAGTCACCATTGTCACCAGTCTCCAACATCTACCACAGTCGGTAAGTTTTTCTAGGTATCATACATGTTTCTTTACTATTACAATGAGTACATATAGTGCATTATATAATTAGTGAGAAAATATCGACAAAAGTATTTAATCACAGTTCCCTAATTTGTATGTAATTTCTAAACCAGATTTTCTTACATTTCCTCAACTCTAGATTCTATAACGCGATATTCTGTGGTCGAGAGATCTGGTGTGGTGCTAGTGTAACCTTCCCTTTAAAAGCAGCAGGTGAGAGTAAATATTTAACTCGACCGTGACAGGACTCGAACCTGCAATCTTCGGATCCGAAGTCCGACGCCTTATCCATTAGGCCACACGGTCTTGGTGCTTTACTTTGTTCCTGTCTGAGTCTTGAATCTCATTTGTGATGTAGGATGATCACAGGTGTGTGGGTCTTCACACTATGTTGTAGCATACTTCTGTGTGAGTTTTGAAACATATGGGCAGTTTTTTAAATCTACTGCCCCTGTCCATCAAGCAGTGATAAAATAAATATCTGAGTAAATTTATTTAGGCACAGGTACACAAAGCACAATTCTATTAGTCAGCCGTCCTCTGAGAGTCGTCCATGGAATGGACCTGACAACACCAGTGGAAATAAACCTGTTTGACTTTCATAATTGTGTGGCATTAAGCTGAATAAAATATATTTTATACAGGTTGTATGGTGGTTGTGATTGTTAAACCGAGTTTAACAATCACAAAGTATACTCAGTATATAGTATACAGTGAGAGAAGTACACTTCTCAGTATATATATATATGCTGTGGCCGCTGTAAATCTGAGTGGACAGATTTACATATATAAATATTGAGTAGTTTGTGAGTACATGTGATGACCTCATGCACTTGTGGGTTAATATGACAGCCACGTGTGTATGTGTATTTACCTAATTGTGGTTGCAGGGGTCGATTCATAGCTCATGGCCCCCACCTCTTCACTGGTCGCTGTATAGTCCTTGTGGCTTAGCGCTTCTTTTTGATTATAATAATAATCTTCACTGGTCTCCCTGCTCCATGAGCTTTATCATACCTCTTCTTAAAACTATGTATGGATCCTGCCTCCACTACCTCACTTTCCAGAGTATTCCACTTTCTGACAACTCTACGGCTGAAGAAATACTTCCTAACATCCCTGTGACTCATCTGAGTCTTCAGCTTCCAATTGTGACCCCTTGTTGCTGTGTCCCATCTCTGGAACATCCCGTCTCTGTCCACCTTGTCTATTTCTCGCATTATTTTATGTCGCTATGTGTCTCCTCTCCCTCTCCCCTCTCTCCCTCCCTCTCTCCCCTCTCTCCCTCCCCCCCCTCTCCCCTCTCTCTCCCACCCCTCTCGCCTCTCTCCCTCCCTCGCCCCTCTCCCGCCCTCTCCCCTCTCTCCCCTCCCTCTCTCCCTCCCTCTCTCCCTCCCTCTCCCCTCCCTCTCCTCTCCCTCTCCTCTCCCTCTCCTCTCCCCTCCCCTCCCCTTCCTCCCTCCCTCTCTCTCTCTCTCTCTCCTCTTCCCTCCCTCTCTCTCCCCCCTCCCCTGTCTCTCTCTCCCTTTCCCCCGTCTCCTATCTTCCAGGTCGATTTCCTTTAACCTCTCCTCGTGGGACAGTGTGTGTGTAGGGGGGGGGAGATTGCAGGGGTCATGTCACAGCTCCTGGTCCCGCCTCCTCACTCGCCGCTACAAGAGCCTTGCCGCACCTCTTCTTAAAGCTATGTATGGCTCCTGTCTCCACTACTTCCCTAGCCATTATTGTTCCACTTCCTAACAACTCTAAGGTTGAAAAAATACTTCCTAACATACCTAGGACTCGTCTGAGCTTGCAGCTTCCAGGTGTGTCCTCTTGTTTCTATTTCCCATCTCTGAAACATTGTGTCCCTGTCCACTTTGTCAATTCCTCCCAGTATTTTATATGTCGTTATCATGTCCCACCTATCCCTCCTGTCCTCCACTGTCATCAGGTTTACTTCGCTTAATCTCTTCATAGGGCACATCCCTTAACTTCGGGACTAGTCTTGTTGCAAACCTCTGCATTCTCTCCAATTTATTTGTGTGGGTTCCATACTGGTGCTGCATACTACTATATGGGCTTGACGTACACTGTGTACAGTGTCGTGAATGACTCCCCATTCAGATGTCAAAAAGCTATTCTTAGATCTGCCTGACGCGCATTTGCTGCAGCAGTTGTTTGCATATGCAAACAGATTCTCATTGATTGGGGTTTTCACCCTTTGCCTTTCCCCTCCTAGGCTGTACTCCGTCTGCGGTCCTCTTTTTTGTCCTTCCCCAAGTTTCATAAGTTTGCACTTGGTGGAGTTAAACTCCAGGAGCCATTTGTCAATGCAGGCTTCCAGCCTGTCCAGACCCCCTTTGTAGTCTTTCCTGGTCCTCGTCCGCTTGTATTCTTATTAGTTTCATGTAGTCTGAGCAGAAATACCTCTGACTATCCCTTTTAGTTAGTTTAATATGTTTATTATGCACCCCATACCCATCCTGTGGGCGGTAGTCAAAAGATTACAGAGGTACATAATTGGTCCAGGGACTGGACCCCAAAGTTATGATAGCTGAACTAGTTACAAAAGGTAATGAACTCCAGGTAGATCTGGTCACAATCATGGCAAGTTACAAAGGTAATAAACCATCTACACTCCTATACATGGTTACAATCATGAACAAATTACAAAGTAATGAGCCACTGACACGTCCATACTCTGTCAATTGCAATGAGTTATAAATACAAATATTAAGTGTGTCATACACCCACACGAGCGCGAACACGCGCGCGCGCGCACACACACACACACACACACACACACACACACACACACGTGGTTATGCTTTATTTACAGCTAGCAAAGTCAGTATTTCTCCAGAATGGTCTGTAATATACTACTGTGGATAAAATACTTTGCCATTTTGTCATGTCATTTACGTATATAAAACAGCACCAGACCTAGGACTGATCCTTGTGCAACCCCACTCGACACACACGCCCATTCCGACACCTCGTCACTGACCATCACTCGTTTCCTTCCTGTCAGGTATTCCCTGATCCATTGCAGTGCTTCTCCTGTTATTCCTGTCTACTCCTCTACCTTTTGTATCAGTCTTGTCCGATACCGTGTCAAAAGCCTTCTTATAATCCAAGAAAATGTAATCCATCCATCCCCCCTCCTCTCTGTTATACTTTTGTCACCTTGTCCCTGTTGACACAAGATTTTCTCCCTGAAGCCGTGCTGGTAGTCATGTATGAGCCCTTATATATGATACTGACACCGGTCTGTTGGTTAATGCTGCCTGTTTGTTGCCTTTTTTATAAACTGGGAGTACATTTGCTGTATTCCCATTTTTCGATAGACTTTTTGAAGTTTGTTGCTAGCGGAATACTCAGTGCCTCTTCTTCCCCTCGCAGAACCCATGGAGAGATGTTATCTGGGCCCACCGACTTCGAGGTATCTAGTTCACCTAGATATCTCCTCCCCAATTGTGTGCAGTGTGTCCAGCACTTACTGGTGTACTCTACCGCCTCAGTTTGCTGGAGGCCTTTTTGTCTCCACAGAGTACCTCTCAATCTAGTGCTGAGCTCTTCACATACTTCCTGGTCATTTCTTGTTAGCTGCTCCCCCCCTCCCTTTCCTTCAGCCTTACATTACCTGGTCTTTGTTGTTTTCCTCCTGATGTGGCTATATAACTTTGGGTCGAATTTGGGTAGTCGATGTTATGTCATTCTTAAATTGCGGTCTTCATTACCTTTGTAAATTGTGAGTTCATTACCTTTGTAAATTGTGAGTTCATTACCTTTGTAAATTGTGAGTTCATTACCTTTGTAAATTGTGAGTTCATTACCTTTGTAAATTGTGAGTTCATTACCTCTAACTTGCTCAGCTATCAAAACTTTGGAGTCCAGTCCCTGGACCAATTATGTACCTCTGTAATATTTTGACTACCGCCCACAGGATGGGTATGGGGTGCATAATAAACATATTAAACTAACGGTCGAGTCTTTCTCCTTATCCATGGAAGCCTCCGGATGCAACTGCCCACCATTTCCAGGAAAAGCTTTTGAAAATTGACCGTTGTCTGGAAAATCTCTCAACTCCTGCCTCAAACATCTTACTACTGGGAGATTTCACCTTGAGATACATAAAATGGAGGAGTGTAGCAATATTATAGCAGGAGGCAGCCCAGATGAAAATTCACACATTCACACAGAATCAAATCGGATGAGGATCAGGCAGGACTACAAAGAGACCTGGACAGGCTACAAGCCTTGTCCAGCAACTGGCTCCTTGAGTTTAACCCCGCCAAATGCAAAGTCATGAAGATTGGGGAAGGGCAAAGAAGACCGCAGACACAATATAGTTTAGATGGCCAAAGTCTGCAAACCTCACTCAAGGAAAAAGATCTGGGGGCGAGTATAACACCTAGCATATCTCCTGAGGCGCACGTCAATCAGATAACTGCTGCAGCATATGGGCGCCTGGTAAACCTACGGATAGCGTTCCGATACCTCAGTAAGGAGTCGTTCAAGACTCTGTATACCATTTACGTCAGGCCCTTACTGGAGTATGCAGCACCAGTTTGGAATCCACACCTAGTCAAGCACGTCAAGAAATTAGAGAACGTGCAAAGGTTTGCAACAAGACTAGTCCCAGAGCTACGGGGATTGTCCTACGAAGAAAGGTTGAGGGAAATCGGCCTGACGACACTGGAGGCCAGGAGGGTCAGGGGAGACATGATAACGACATATAAAATACTGCGCGGAATAGACGAGGTGGACAAAGACGGGATGTTCCAGAGATGGGACACAGACACAAGAGGTCACAATTGGAAGTTGAAGACTCAGATGAATCAAAGGGATGTTAGGAAGTATTTCTTCAGTCATAGAGTAGTCAAGCCGTGGAATAGCCTAGAAAGTGAAGTAGTGGAGGCGGGAACCATACATAGTTTTAAGGCGAGGTATGATAAAGCTCATGGAACAGGGAGAGAGAGGACCTAGTAGCAATCAGTGAAGAGGCGGGGCCAGGAGCTATGACTCGACCCCTGCAACCACAAATAGGCGAGTACACACTTATATACAACAGGCCAAGTGTCTAATCGACATGTGCCTAGGACAAAATGGTAACTAACGCGCACACACACATTCCAGAGACTGGACACAACAACACGGGGACACAATTGGAAGCTGAAGACAGATGAATCACAGGGATGTTAGGAAGTATTTCTTCAGCCTCAGAGTAGTCAGGAAGTGGAATAGTTTGGGAAGCGATGTAGTGGAGGCAGGATCCATACATAGCTTTAAGCAGAGGTATGATAAAGCTCATGGTTCAGGAAGAGTGACCTAGTAGCGACCAGTGAAGAGGCGGGGCCAGGAGCTTGGACTCGACCCCTGCAACCTCAACTAGGCGAGTACAACTAGGTGAGTACGTACACACACACACACACACACACACTTATATACAACAGGCCAAGTGTCTAATCGACATGTGCCTAGGACAAAATGGTAACTAACACACACACACACACACACACACACACACACACACACACACACACACACACACACACAGAACGAGCTATTAAATTCCTCCGCCAAATTCACCTTGAACCAGCAAATATTAGAGCTTACAAGACTAGAAAATACGCTGGACCTCATCTTCACTATCAACGACGATTTGATACGTAATATAACCGTATCAAAGACAATACACTTAGATCACAACATAAAATTAAACTTCAGTAACAAAAACATACAATGGGAACAAGTCAACCATGTCCTAAATTAAACAAGCTGGGAAGATATCCTAAACAACACGGATCCGAACCTTTGCCAAGAAAAATTTAACTCTGCTGATCTTAAGGTCTGCTCAAGGCACATTCCATTAAGGAAAAGAAAGAGATGTAAACTGGAAAGAGATGCTCCTTATACAGAAGAAGGCGAAGAATTACAAACCTGCTGAGATAGGCCAATATATCTGAAATACGAAGGGAGGCACTGGTCAGTGAAATAGCAAATATCGAACTTAAGCTGAAGGAATCTTACAGGAGACAAGAATCTCAGGAAGAACTAAAAGCCACAAGGAAATTAAAAAAAAAATACTTCTTCTCTTATGCCAAATCTAAGGGAAAAACAACATCCAATAATGGGCGTCTGCTTAGGCAAGATGGGACCTACACAGATGACAGCAAAGAAATGAGAGATACTAAAGTCCCAATACCAGCCAATGTAAAGGGGGGAGACAGCCAAGTCTGAGCCTAAGATACACCAAAAAATCGAAAAATATGAAAAATGAGTTAATCTTAGGCTTAGGGCCGACAATCTAAATTAATTCTTTATGAACGAGACTTAAAATCTGGTCATCTCAAAAAGCTCTGATATTATCATACCACCACAAGACTTTCGAAAGGCAATAAATAACATGGCAATGCTCTCTGCCCCAGACCTGGACTCTTTGAATTACGTGCTCGTCAAGAACTGCAAGAAGCCCTTGTCACGTGCCTTCAGCATTCTATGGAGAGGAAGCATGGGTACAGAGGTCATCCCACACACACTAAAAACAATAGATATTAAAATGGTATAAAATACCGACAGGTTGTTAGGCAAGATACACATGCAACAGTTAGGTATCTATTTCGAAACGTTTCGCCTACACAGTAGGCTTCTTCAGTCGAGTATAGAAAAGTTGATAGAAGAGACGTGAAGACTGTGTAATCAGTCCATCATCCTTGAAGTTTAGAGGTGGTCAGTCTTCTCCAGACTGAGGGACTGACCACCTCAAAACATAGTTTTGTTCACCCCCCAAAAAAGTGTGTGGCTTAATGTTTGTCACTGTTGTGTTGAAGACTTGGCCAAGGAGAGAACAGTGATCACATCCCCGAGGGATAGCTGTCCCTGATACTACAGTAAACCGACCCAAGCAAATAAAGCTACCCTCCCCTTCATTGGATCAGACCGCATTACCTTCTATTTCCCAGGCGTTATATAATCCCTACGGGTTTAGCTCTTCCACTTAAATATAACAATGACGTGGACCAGATCATCACTATCTCAGGTAAACTCATCTAAGCTCCGAGTTAGTTGTCTTTCCTGAAAACCCTGACGTCTACTACAATGATTTTATCCAGTTTCCAAAACTGCCAAAAAAGCCTCTCCAAGCCTACATACACAAAGAGGTTTAAAAAAAACATTTACATCACTAAGAGTTGTGTACCTCCCAGCACAAACTATACTGAACCTTTACTTTAATCATTATGTTACATTATGTTAGGCATTAAATAACCTTGACTGGAAAGGTACGGTGATACGGGCAGTGTGTAGATAAGGAGACACTAGAAGCAATTTGTGGCGAAACGTCTCTTCAGCAAATGTCTATGTACATAAAGTATCCTTGGCTGGTGGTGAAAATGTTCGTGTAATCATTATTAATGGCCCTTGAGTAGCCCTTGGGTTTAAACCCAATCAATAGACGTTCCTTCCCTGCCCCACTCCAGGCTGAAGATGTCCACTTAAAATTCACTGCGATGGCACCCTTCAAGCAGTTGAAAATGTCAAGATATGCACAGCACGTACGCTAGCAGCTTGCACAACACTCACCTGCTCTGCGTACCTTCTCCAACAATTTGTTTTATTACAACAAAATCGACCGTGACAGGATTCGAACCTGCAATCTTCGGATCCGAAGTCCGACGCCTTATCCGTTAGGCCACACGGTCACACCGTATTAACACGTTTCTCTTGCTACTTGTGTGTCACCACGGTGCTACAGAGTGCCAGATCTAGTATACTATGTGAAACCCTTTTTCAGTGTACTGTATCAACTAAGACACTGGGTTGTACCTCAATATTTACAATTATACTACCAATTCGTGTACCCATGTAATATATTACTAGCAAATAAATTTCCTAGAGTAAATTAATGTTAGCTGTCACCCTCGTCTACTGGTAAAATTGCAACTTATCTATATGTAAAAATTTCTGTATATTAAAGTACACAAATTCAAGCAATCAACAGCGTAGTTTTGATAAATTTTAAATATATGTGAACCTTGCTGAAATACGCATCTGGTGCCACCTATCATCTTCATTGGTCCTCATTGCTCCCATCCATTTAATTAACTGTCGAAAATTAATATTTTGTGTCGATGAGTATAAATTGTTTATATAATATATATATATATATATATATATATATATATATATATATATATATATATATATATATATATATATATATATATATATATATATATATATACACACACACACACACACACACACACACACACACACACACACACACACACACACACACACACACACACACACACACACACACACACACACACACACACTGACAAGGTTTAATCTAGAGAATGTGAACAAGTACACGTGTAAGTAGTAGGTCAGGTGAGAGAGCGCTTGACTTCGAAACGTTTCGCCTGAGCTGCAGGCTTCATCCAATAAAGAGATGAAATACATATCTGGAGGTATCAATGGAAGACGAGTAGAAAATGAGAGGTAGTTCATTATAGTCTGTATCAACCTTGGTGCAGGATAATCATTCTCTTAGACTTATTATCTTTGCGATATACCTGTTCTTCACGAGTGTGGTTGACACGTGAAGAACAGGTATTATATGGATCGATTCCCGAGCGAAATGAGCACTGTGGAACCTGCTGTCCCTGTTTACCTAGCAGCAAATAAGGGCTTAGATGATTCTTGAAATTGTAACACCATTGTCAGCTCATGGAGGGGATGGAATACGAACCCGCGGCAAATCACTAACAGATAAGAAAAATAAGCTAGTTCTAAAATAACTAGCTCAGTGTTCGAACCACTACATTATGGCGGGAATAGCCATTAGAACACTTCAGAGCTTGTAATAAAGTATACGGGAAGTATATCTGGGAATCCCCTTTGACCCATGCATGTCAGGAGAATTGATAGGGAACAGTGTAGTACAGAAAGCGAATGCCAGACTGAAGTTCCTGTACAGACATGCACAGTGTCTACCTACTGAGGCTCGCAAGACTCTATGTCTAGGCCATATACAATGTCATATGGTACTCTGCCTTGACAAAAAAAAAAAAAATTAAGGATAAACTGCAAATCACCCAGAATAAAATCGTAAGATTCATCCTGGGGCTGGGACCAAGAGAACATGTAGGCCAGGATGAATTACAGCAGTTGGATATGCTGAATGTTGAAGACAGTAAAACAACTGAAGCTAAATCATGTTTATAAAATTGCTCACAAACAGTGTCCAGAATATCTTGCTGTCAATTTTGTCAAGGTTGGGAACCAAAGCAATCATAGTACTAGGGGGAGAGAGCACAACTTTGTAGTACCCACAGTCATTGGCCAGGCTTCAAACACCTTTTATTGTACAGCAATAAAGGAATGGAACAGACTACCTGCACATGTCAAGGCCAGTCATGGCATGAACCAGTTCAAGAAGAGTGCCAAAAGGTGTCTGATGAATGTAGCTACAGAAAGGGAGGGGAATGATTTTCTATTTTTTAGCTAACATACGTGTAAATTTTACCTTATTCCTAGTAATGACCCTCGTATTGTAGATAGTCTTAATGACCCTCGTGTAGTAGATAGTCTTTTTAGTATGATAATAAGATGTTATCTTCATTATAAAATAATAAGAAAATATTATAACCTTTATATTATAATAATAAGGTAAAAGGACCCCAATGGAAATAAGTCACTGTCTGACTTTTTTGGGTTATCCTAGGTTCTCTACACATATGCTGCTATGTATGATAATTCTATGTAACTGTATTTGTGTATACCTGAATAAACTTACTTACTTAATAGGGTGAGACAACTAGGGATTTGTTAACACCCATATACGAACAAAAATATTCTCGCCCTGTCAACATCAACACTTGTATCTCACATGGATTGCCTCGGGACAAATATTGTCTATGAAAAAGAGAAACAAAAATGTTTTGAATCCGCTCGTGACTTGGTAGCGTCCTCAGCTCACATGCTCCTCAGCAGTTTGTTAATATCTATTTCCACAAGTACATGTACAAGGTATACAGTCCTAGCTGACATCAATGACATACTACTATGTAGAAAACCGCTGGTTAAGTATAGCATTTCGGGCAAATTAGGTCAATTTTGTCCCAGGATGCAACCCACACCAGTCGACTAACACCCAGGTACCCATATTACTGATGGGTGAACATAGTTTAATATCTTTATTATGCACCCCGTATCCATCCTGTTGCAGGACGCTTGACTCGCATGTTCCTCAGCAGGACGTCGTTACCCAGTATTATTATTATTATTATAATCAAGGGGGAAGCGCTAAACCCGGAGGATTATACAGCGCCTGGGGGGGGGGGATGTGGAAGGCATTCAGGCTTAATTCGGGGAACTGGAGCACAGATCCAATTCCCTAAATCAAGAGCCCCTCACCAACATCAAGGAACCTTCCTTGAGGGGTCGTTACCCAGTAGAAGTAAAGCATCCTTCACTGGGAACCCCCCTTCCTCCTCCTGATACATCTACGTACAGTTAAGCAGCCAAAGTAATACTGGTTCCTAACAAATATGTAAGGGAACTGAAAAGACGGTTCTTCCAAATGTTTCCAGCAGGACAGACGAATTTAATGAGGTCTTATCAGAAATTAGAAGTACTCCCTCGCATGAAGGATCAGTAAACACCTGTATCCCTAAAAGTAACAATTCTTAAAGACAATCTTGGTCATTTAGGGATATTTGACTGGCAATAAAGAAGGGGGTCATACAGGCATCTATTTTATTCAGGTTAGTGGTGATATTTCCTAGTAGATTAATGTTCTCCAATAATAGTGGTAAACACTACTTACCACTGGCAGCAGATTTTCTCTGTAACCTAGAAGTAGTTGGCCTTGATGTGACAGGATGCTGGCTTGGGAATCTTTTCTCGTGCAACTTTCTGATCTTAAGGTTGGTATCGTATCTCACTCCCAGCTTCCGTCCTTAGACTAACCACAGAGATCTTTTCCCGACGCTCTACTAGCAGTCACCTTCACAACGTAGTAATTACAGTAGTCTTCCTCACCCAAACCAGCAGTGAATTGCTGTGCTTCACCACACAACGCTGTATGAACCAGTGCTACCCAATGCTCGAATGACCATTACAGAACTCGAGCCTGGTTTTCGATTATTATTATTATTATAATAAAAAAGAAGCGCTAAGCCACAAGGGCTATACAGCGCTGCGCCTGGTTTTCGAAAGACTCGAAAAACTTGTCTGACTCTCATTCCCCTCAAGGAAGGTTCCTTGATGTTGGTGAGGGGCTCTTGATTTAGGGAATTGGATGTGCTCCAGTTCCCCGAATTAAGCCTGAATACCTTCCACATCCTCCCCAGGCGCTGTATAATCCCCCGGGTTTAGCGCTTCCCCCTTGATTATAATAATAATTTGACTCTCATTTAAAGAAACTAGATACCAAAAACACAGACTTGTGCACACTGAAAGTGTCATCGCAAGTACGCCGAAATTGTCTCCCTTTCCTCTCTCTGTCACAGTCTTCCTATGCAAATGCATTCTGTTCCCCAGTTTGCTCAAGAGTAATTTTTGCTACTTCAAGATCCAATGAAGCCGACTGACCCTTGACTTGATTCATTATCCATTTTACGGATAATGGAAATAAGCTGCTTTATCTGACTTTTTTAGATATATATTACTATGTATGATAATATGTATAACTGTATTTATGTGTACCTGTACCTACATAAACTTACTAGCAAGAAATCGAAGTGGGGGCGGAGATTAACACAAGCTCCCGCAGCGGCTGATGTACCAGGTTGGGACGCCATACTGTACGATTTGAATCTTAATTTGTTGCGTATCGACTCACGGAAGTGTGTAGCCGTAAGAGTACGTTGATATTCAGTGTCATTTGAACGAGGTATTCGCCAGCAGCACTAGAGAACGCTTAAACAGCGTTCCCTGATCGTCGGAATTAATAATTGCTCGTACATATTTTGAAATTTGTGGCAGATGTTGACAAATGTTTAAACTATGAGACAACTGAATGCAATTCTGTCTTTGATAAGTACAACAGTAATACTATATCAACCAAAGTGTTACTGAGCAAGAGTACAGTGCTATCCAGCTAAGATACTTACAATGAGACACTTGTGTAACATTTAAGTAAGTAAGTTTATTCAGGTATACACAAATACAGTTACATAGAATTATCATACATAGCAGCATGTGTGTAGAGAACCTAGGATAACCCAAAAAAGTCAGACAGAGTGACTTATTTCCACACAGTTGACTGATATAGTATCTCATGAGCTTCTGACTACAGTGAAACAGTCATAGAGATATGCAATTGGTTATTTATCCAGAGGCATAATGTGAAGACCATTCTTGAGGAAACTAATGTAATCATTGGCGATTATCTGATGTCGGATCACCAAGGCTGTCGGTGATGGCACCGATATCTTTATGATGTTAGTGCATTACTATGCAGAGAGACAACTGACCACTGCAGTTCAGTTGGAGGCCAAATATCCGGGAGGTTTATCACTCAACATAGCTGTCACTGTTGTTAAACATAGACATGAAGCTTCATAACTGTTGTCATCTCATGTTACCATTGTGATACGGTGGCTCGTTACTGTGGAATTTGTCAAGCAAAAGCTGTAGAGGCTTTTGAAGATTGTTATAATCAAGGGGAGAGCGCTAAACCCGTAGGATTATACAGCGCCTGGGAGGATGTGGAAAGCATTCAGGCTTAATTCGGGGAACCGGAGCACAGATCCAATTCCCTAAATCAAGAGCCCCTCATCATCAAGGAACCTTCCCTGAGGGGTTTTTGAAGAAGAAAATGAGAAACAATATCAAGGATACACTTAAAAGTTTGACTTTCCATGACAGGGCAGGACAAGATTTAACCCAGTATCCTAAACCGAGAGAGAGAGTCAGGTGGATACACTTGGGTCTTGCTGTTCGAGTCAAAAACTAACTTAGTGTTACATAAAAAAATTTATCCTATGACTCACCATATAAGTCTTTATATTTATGTGCCCTTTTATCAGGTTAATTAATATTACACCTACTTCAAATAGGTGGTGTAAAAAATTAAGTTATAATCAATTATAGTGAGCGTCTTTGTGTTGAAGATACTGTCTCTATTGATGTGTGTGTTTATGTGATTTATTTAGAACAGAATAGGAAGAAATATCAAATATGGAAAGCAGGGAGGAATAATGTCTGAACATTAAATAGCTATTTTGCTAAAATAAATGCATAAAAACCCTTGAATAGACCTACTGATCTATGTAAACAGGTGCTCGTTAAGGTGACTCCTTGGCCACTGTCAGCCATCATTTTCCTTTTTCTTTGCTGAGAATTCTATATAAAAAATTGTGGTCATTAAAAAACTTTCTTATTCCACTTTTATGGAATATGATATATATTTTTTAACTTAACAGCTGTGTGAGATTGTAGATATACGTAATGTATTAAATACATACAAATACAGAATGTTGGGAGTGTAATGTGTGTGCATCTATATTTGAGTTTACATACTGCTAGTAACAATAAAAGGAGAGGATTATGTATATTTTTTTGTATGAATATATGCATATGTTTGATATAGAGGATTATGTGTGTGTTGCTAAATTTATTCATTTATGTGTAAGTGTGATGTGTGGAAATGCAGATCTGTGTGTGTATATGTGTGTGTATATATGTGTATGTATACTCGCCTAGTTGAGGTTGAAGGGGTCGATTCCTAGTTCCTGGCCCCGCCTCTTCACTGATCGCTACTAGGTCACTCTCTCTGAACCGTGAGCTTTATCATACCTCTGCTTAAAGCTATGTATGGATCCTGCCTCCACTACATCGCTTCCCAGACTATTCCACTTCCTGACTATGTGGCTGAAGAAATACTTTCTAACATCCCTGTGATTCATCTGTGTCCAATCTCTGGAACATCCTGTCTGTCCACCTTGTCAATTCCTCTCAGTATTCTGTATGTCGTTATCATGTCCCCCCTATATCTCCTGTCCTCCAGTCGTCAGGTTGATTTCCCTTAACCTCTCCTCGTAGGACATACCTCTTAGCTCTGGGACTAGTCTTGTTGCAAACCTTTGCACTTTCTCTAGTTTCTTTACGTGCTTGGCTAGGTGTGGGTTCCAAACTGGTGCCGCATACTCCAATATGGGCCTAACGTACACCGTGTACAGGGTCCTGAACGATTCCTTATTAAGATGTCGGAATGCTGTTCTGAGGTTTGCTAGGCGCCCATATGCTACAACAGTTCTTTGGTTGATGTGTACCTCAGGAGATGTGCCTGGTCTTATACTCACCCCAAGAGCTTTTTCCTTGAGTGAGGTTCGTAGTCTCTGGCCCCCTAGACTGTACTCCATCTGCAGTCTTCTTTACCCTTCCCCAATCTTCATGACTTTGCACTTGGTGGGGTTGAACTTCAGGAGCCAATTGCTGCACAAGGTCTGCAGCCTGTCCATATCCCTTTATAGTTCTGCCTGGTCTTCAGCCGAATGAATTCTTCTCATCAACTTCACGTCATCTGCAAACAAGGACACTTCGGAGTCTATTCCTTCTGTCAAGTCGTTCAAAATACCAGAAACAGCACTGGTCCTAGGACTGACCCCTGTGGGACCCCACTGGTCACAGGCACCCACTCTGACACCTCGCCACATACCATGACTCGCTGCTGTCTTCCTGACAAGTATTCCCTGATCCATTGTAGTGCCTTCCCTGTTATCCCTGCCTGGTCCTCCAGTTTTTGCACTAATCTTTTGTGTGGAACTGTGTCAAACGCATTCTTACAGTCCAAGAAAATGCAATCTACCCACCCCTCTCTCTCTTGTCTTACTGCTATCACCCTGTCATAGAACTCCAGTAGGTTTGTGACACAGGATTTCCCATCCCTGAAACCATGTTGGCTGCTGTTGATGAGATCATTCCTTTCTAGGTGTTCCACCACTCTTCTCCTGATAATCTTCTCCATGACTTTGCATACTATACATTTCAGTGACACTGGTTTGTAGTTTAGTGCTTCATGTCTGTCTCTCCTTTTTTAAAAAGTGGGACTACATTTGCTGTCTTCCATGCCTCAGGCAATCTCCCTGTTTCAACAGATGTATTGAATATTGTTAGGGGTACACATAGCGCCTCTGCTCCCTCTCTCAGGACCCATGGAGAGATGTTATCTGGCCCCATTGCCTTTGAGGTATCTAGCTCACTCAGAAGCCTCTTCACTTCTTCCTCGGTTGTGTGCTGTGTCCAGCACTTGGTGTTCCCCACCTCTCCGTCTTTCTGGAGCCCCTTCTGTCTCCTCTGAGAACACTGCTTTGAATCTCATGTTGCGTTCCTCACATACTTCACGGTCGTTTCTTGTTGTCTCTCCTCCTTCCTTCCTTAGCCTGATTAGCTGGTCCTTGACTGTTGTTTTCCTCCTGATGTGACTGTATAACAGCTTCGGGTCAGATTTGGCTTTCGCTGTTGTCGTTGGGCCTCCCTTCTTATCTGTGCATATTCATTTCTGGCTCTACGACTGCTCTCCTTATTCTCCTGGGTCCTTTGCCTTCTATATTTTTTCCATTCCCTAGCACACTTGGTTTTTGCCTCCTTGCACCTTTGGGTGAACCATGGGCTCATCCTGGCTTTTTCATTAATCCTGTTACCCTTGGGTACAAACCTCTGGAGTTTACCTGGAGAGAGTTCTGGGGTTCAACGCCCCTGTGGCCCGGTCTGTGACCAGGCCTCCTGGTGGATCAGAGCCTGATCAACCAGGCTGTTACTGCTGGCTGCACGCAATCCAGTGTACAAGCCACAGCCCAGCTGGTCAGGTACCGACTTTAGGTGCTTGTCCAGTGCCAGCTTGAAGACTGTCAGAGGTCTATTGGTAATCCCCCTTATGTATGCTGGGAGGCAGTTGAACAGTCTTGGGCCCGTGACACTTATTGTATTGTCTCTTAACGTGCTAGTGACACCCCTGCTTTTCATTGAGGGGATGTTGCATCGTCTGCCAAGTCTTTTGCTTTCGTTGTGAGTGATTTTCGTGTGCAAGTTCGGTACTAGTCCTTCTAGGATTTTCCAGGTGTATATAATCATGTATCTCTCCCGCCTGCATTCCAGGGAATACAGGTTCAGGAAATTCAAGCACTCCCAGTAATTGAGGTGTTTTATCTCCGTTATGCGTGCCGTGAAGGTTCTCTGTACATTTTCTAGGTCAGCAATTTCATCTGCCTTGAAAGGTGCTGTTAATGTGCAGCAATATTCCAGCCTAGATAGAACAAGCGACCTGAAGAGTGTCATCACGGGCTTGGCATCCCTAGTTTTGAAGGTTCTCATTATCCATCCTGTCATTTTTTCTAGCAGCTGCGATTGATACAATGTTATGGTCCTTGAAGGTGAGATCCTCCGACATGATCACTCCCAGGTCTTTGACGTTGGTTTTTCACTCTATTTTGTGGCCGGAATTTGTTTT
Source organism: Cherax quadricarinatus (assembly GCF_038502225.1). Classification (NCBI taxonomy): domain Eukaryota; kingdom Metazoa; phylum Arthropoda; class Malacostraca; order Decapoda; family Parastacidae; genus Cherax; species Cherax quadricarinatus. The sequence continues at coordinate 16,283,519 of NC_091338.1, forward strand.
GTACTCTGATGAAGTTTTAATTTCCTCGTGTTTATCATATCGGAGTAATTGAAATTTCTCATTGTTGAACTTCATATTGTTTTCTGCAGCACATTGAAAGATTTGGTTGATGTCCGCCAGGAGCCTTGCAGTGTCTGCAATGGAAGACACTATCATGCAGATTCGGGTGTCATCTGCAAAGGAAGACACGGTGCTGTGGCTGACATCCTTGTCTATGCCAGATATGAGGATGAGAAACAAGATGGGAGCGAGTACGGTGCCTTGTGGAACAAAGCTTTTCACCGTAGCCGCCTCGGACTTTACTCTGTTGACTACTACTCTTTGTGTTCTGTTTGTGAGGAAATTATAAATCCATCTACCAACTTTTCCTGTTATTCCTTTAGCACGCATTTTGTGCGCTATTACGCCATGGTCACACTTGTCGAAGGCTTTTGCAAAGTCCGTATATATTACATCTGCATTCTTTTTGTCTTCTAGTGCACCTAGGACCTTGTCGTAGTGATCCAATAGCTGAGACAGACAGGAGCAACCTGCTCTAAACCCATCTTGCCCTGGGTTGTGTAATTGATGGGTTTTTAGATGGGTGGTGATCTTGCTTCTTAGGACCCTTTCAAAGATTTTTATGATATGGGATGTTAGTGCTATTGGTCTGTAGTTCTTTGCTGTTGCTTTACTGCCCCCTTTGTGGAGTGGGGCTATGTCTGTTGTTTTTAGTAACTGTGGGACGACCCCTGTGTCCATGCTCCCTCTCCATAGGATGGAAAAGGCTCGTGATAGGGGCTTCTTGCAGTTCTTGATGAACACGGAGTTCCATGAGTCTGGCCCTGGGGCAGAGTGCATGGGCATGTCATTTAACGCCTGTTCGAAGTCATTTGGCGTCAGGATAACATCGGATAGGCTTGTGTTAATCAAATTTTGTGGCTCATAAAAAATTCATTTTGATCTTCGACTCTCAGTCTGGTTAGCGGCTTGCTAAAAACTGAGTCATATTGGGACTTGAGTAGCTCACTCATTTCCTTGCTGTCATCTGTGTAGGACCCATCTTGTTTAAGTAGGGGCCCAATACTGGACGTTGTTCTCGACTTTGATTTGGCATAGGAGAAGAAATACTTTGGGTTTCTTTCGATTTCATTTATGGCTTTTAGTTCTTCCCGCGATTCCTGACTCCTATAAGATTCCTTTAGCTTAATTTCGATGCTCGCTATTTCTCTGACCAGTGTCTCCCTACGCATTTCAGATATATTGACCTCTTTTAGCCGCTCTGTTATTCTTTTCCGTCGCCTGTAAAGGGAGCGCCTGTCTCTTTCTATTTTACATCTACTCCTCCGTTTTCTTAGAGGAATAAGCCTTGTGCATACATTGAGTGCCACCAAGTTAATCTGTTCTAGGCATAAGTTGGGGTCTGTGTTGCTTAGTACATCTTCCCAGCTTATATCGGTTAGGACTTGGTTTACTTGGTCCCACTTTATGTTTTTGTTATTGAAGTTGAATTTGGTGAATGCTCCCTCGTGACTAGTCTCATTATGTCGGTCTGGGGCACCACGCATACATGTCTGAACCTCAATTATGTTGTGATCTGAGTATATTGTTTTTGATATGGTGACATTTCTTATCAGATCATCATTGTTAGTGAAGATGAGGTCTAGTGTATTCTCCAGTCTAGTAGGCTCTATTATTTGCTGGTTTAAATTGAATTTTGTGCAGAGATTTAAAAGCTCGTGTTAGTGAGTTTTCATCAGAGCTGCCTCCTGGTGTTATTACTGCAACAATATTATTTGCTATATTCCTCCATTTTAGGTGCCTTAAGTTGAAATCCCCCAGGAGCAAGATGTTGGGTGCAGGAGCTGGAAGATTTTCCAGACAGTGGTCAATTTTTAACAGCTGTTCCTGGAATTGCTGGGATGTTGCATCCAGAGGCTTGTAGACTACCACAATGACTAGGTTTTGGTTCTCGACCTTTACTGCTAAAACTTCCACTACATCATTTGAGGCATTAAGCAGTTCTGTGCAAACAAGTGACTCTGCAATGTACAGGCTAACCCCCCCCCCCCTTTTGCCTGTTCACTCTGTCACATCTGTATAGGCTGTAACCTGGGATCCATATTTCGTTGTCCAAGTGATCCTTTATGTGGGTCTCAGTGAAAGCCGCGATCATTGCCTTTGCCTCTGCAAGCAGTCCACGGATGAAAGGTATTTTGTTGTTTGTTGCTGACTTTAGACCCTGTATATTTAAGAACATAAGAACATAAGAATGTAGGAACACTGCAGAAGGCCTACTGGCCCAAGAAATAACTCCCGTACACCAATGGCATCATTCTCCTCCTGCTCTTCAAGTCTCTCCCCTTCATGGACCGATGAAGCCACTGTGTGGCGAATCATTTCCTCAGTGGTTCTCTGAACCATTCATCTACAATACTATAATGTTAGTGGGTTTGTGTCATCTTTGATGGTGTTTTAATGTCACCTCTGCACCATTTATAACCTTTCTGGTATATTTTTAAATGTTTATACAGCAGTGTACTGTATATTGCAATAAAAAAAATAGAGGAAATCAGCTCTAATATACATTATTTAGGTATGTATACTGGTCAGAGAGCCCGTCGTAAGCCCGAGTTGTCGGTAAATGAGTACGTTGCTAAGAGAAGAATGTCATCGGACTGGTGGTATTGTTGGTACTGGGGGGGGGGATTTTTTTTCCGGCATTAGTATCTGTATCTGTTGGTTTGGAGTGGAGGCCATCGACCGTGGTTCCACTCCAGGAATGACTGGATTTGGTGTACGATTTCGGCCATTTCCTGCCAGCTTTTTTTTCCTTCCTGGCACCAAAAAAACCTCTCCCTCTTGAGTGGGTGTGGCTACCCAGGTTTTCCCATGGCCTGGATGTTTTGTATCTTTTTGTCCCCTTTAGATGGTGTGCCTGGCAATTTAAGTTATAGCACAGTCTTTCCTGTACTGAAGAGGTACACAGTTCAGGGTGAAAAAGCTTACAGGAAGGGAGTTTGCATTTTCCTGTTGTCATATGGGCATGGCATTTTCTAGGGTGGTCATAGTTGCACGTCCCGTCTGTTTTTTAAGATTTCCCATGCCTGCAGATACCAAGTGCATAGTATGTGCACAGGCTTGGTTTCCGTTTGCCTTGGGTTTCTGTGACTGTATTCCCTGTTGGTGCATGTTTCCCTGTCTTATTCCTATCCTCCCTAGCACCAACAATGGAGCTCCCACCAGTTGCTTTTGGTAATCCTCACTATTGCTAGTGGAGTCCTCTTGTTTGCTATTTCCTGTGGTATTTCTAGTTTGCAGAAATATTACTGTTTTTACTTTGTTTTTAAATACAAAACATTAAACATTATATGGAAATTTTATATCTAAATACTATGAAATATTATTGTATATTAGGGGTAATACCATACCTGGAAGGGTCATTTAACACCTAGGGAATGAGAGCTGATCAGGTGTGATCCGAGAAATGAAACAGCTCAAATTCCGTAGAACAAGAGCCCATCACGAATTGGGCAAATGCACACACAGTACGCCTGCATCTTTAGGTTTGATGGGTGACCAGTGAGGTACCTTTGTGTGACCAGTGCTAATGTGATCTAAGTCTAAACCATGATATGGTATGAAACTCGCAGATAAGGAGAGAACAGGGATGTGGGAACAGGCAAAGAATACGACAATAAGATTTTGCTCAGATTTTTAACCCCAGAGGTTTAGCCACCCAGGATAACCCAAGAAAGTCAGTGCATCACTGAGGACTGTCGGTCTTATTTCCATTATGGTCCTCAATCTTGTCTCCCACGATGAAATCCACACCAGTCAACAAACACCCAGGTACCTACTTGTTTGTTAGGTGAACAGCACAACAGGTGTAAGGAAACACGCCCAATGTTTCCACCCTTGCTGGGAATCGAACCATGGACACTCAGCGTGTGAAGCGAGTGTGTTGCCTACCAGGCCATGGGCCACCATGTTTACAAGAACTGGAGAGGAGTGTCTTCAGTTGTAGAAACAGAGCCAGGGCTTAACCCAGTGGCAGACTACTTTATGGAGAAGTTGGGTACCGCAGACAGGTGCAGTAGTTCAGATTATTATTATTATAATCAAAAAGAAGCGCTAAGCCACAAGGGCTATACAGCGCGAGTCAGTAGTTCAGACTAATATGTACTGTGAATGTAGGAATACCCCATTCTTGAATTTTCTAAACACTTGATTTGGTAGGTATATGGGTGAGAAACATGGGTGGTGAATGTTGCAACAAGGAGAATGCTGGAGGCAGTGGAGATGTTATGTCTGAGGTCAATGTGTGGTGTGAATATAATGCAGAGAATTCATAGTTTGGAAATTAGGAGGAGGTGCAGGATTATCAAAACTGTTATCCAGAGGGCTGAGGAGGGGTTGTTGAGGTGGTTTGGACACGTAGAGAGGATGGAACAAAACAGAACGACTTTGAGAGTGTACAAATCTGTAGTGGAGGGAAGGCGAGGTAAATGTCGGCCTAGGAGAGGTTGGAGGGAGGGGGTAAAGGTGGTTTTGGGTACGAGGGGCTTGGGCTTCCAGCAAGGATGTGTGTGTGTTAGATAGGAGCGAATGGAGACAAATGGTTTTTAGGACTTGACATGCTGTTGGAGTGTGAGCAGGGTAATAGTATTTATGAAGGGGTTCAAGGTAACCAGCAGGCTGGACTTGAGTCGTGGAGATGGGAAGTACATTATTATTATTATTATAATCAAAAAGAAGCGCTAAGCCACAAGGACTATACAGCGATGGGAAGTACAGTGCCTGCAGTGTAGTACACACTTCCCATCTCACCTCTCTGAAGAATATGAGTCACTTTTCTATGAATATGCTGCTCTTTTATCAAGGCTGATGGACTGAACACATCTCCAGGCTGAGGTACTGACTACCTCAAACTCATCTTCCACCATTGTGTCAATTACCTAGGATAGCCCATAAGAGTCAGACAAAGTGACTTATTTCCATTGGGGTAGTGGGAAGCACTAAAGGGAAAATAAAATAAAAGCTGGTGTAATAAAGCTGTTGCTGACAAGAAGTCAAAGAAGGAGTCTGCATCAAAGATGGGCCTGTTGGCAAGATCAGATACAGATAAAGTAAATGTGTAAGGAGGGTGACAACACAGAAGGTAAATTCTGCATACCCAATGATAAACAGAACAGTTTTTTAAGAGATGGCGAACTGACAACAGAGTCTGACAATTCTTACAGAGCAGTGCTGAATGCTTCACCATGAGATACCCATGAGCAAGATGTGTGTCTGATACGTAGGTGGGAGAGGGTAGTCTCCTATACACATTAGCAATGATAAGAATAACAGAAACCCAAAGTTTAACAAAATACAATTTGTTATGGATCAAATCAGATCACCATTGTTGCCAGTGGTTGTGAAGATGTCTAGAGATTAAGTAAGTTCATTCAGGCAGTTACACATAGGTACAATTATCATTCGTAGTGTAAATTACCTAGGATAACCCCAAAAAAAATCAAAGTGACTTATTTCTATGGTGCCCTGTGGCCTGATGGCTAAAGCTCTTGCTTCAAATAGCGAGGGTCTGGGTTTGATTCCCAGTGAGGGTAGAAACATTGGGCGTGCTACTTTACACCAGTTGTGTATGTTCACCCATCAGTAAAATGGGTGCCTGGGAGTTAGTCTACTGGTGTAGGTTGCATCCTGGAACAAAACTGGCCTAATTTGCCCGAAATGCTCTGCATAACAACCGGTTTTCTATATAGTAGTATGTCATTGATGTCAGCCGGGCCTGTATACCATGTACATGTAGTAAATAAAGATATTAGTACAGTGGGCCCCCGCCTTACGATATTAATCCGTTCCTGAGAGCTCATTGTAAGCCGAAATTATCATAAGGCGAATTAATTTTCCCCATAAGAAATAATGGAAATCAAATTAATCCATGCAAGACACCCCAAAGTCTGAAAAAAAAAAAATTGACCACATGAAATATTAATTTCAATACACACAAACTGAAGAAGACATGCACAATTACTACTCTACTAAGAATAGAATACATGACACTTACCTTTATTGAAGATCTGGTGATGATTGATGGGATGGGAGGAGGGGAGTGTGTGGAAAGTTTTTGTTTAGAAGGGGAATCCCCTTCCATTAGGACTTGAGGTAGCAAGTCCTTTTCCAGGGTTACTTCCCTTCTATTAACGCCACTATGACCAGCTTGAGAGTCACTGGACCTCTGTCGCACAACAAATCTGTCCATAGAGGTCTGTACCTCCTGTTCCTTTAAGATTTGCCTAAAATGGGCCACAACATTGTCATTTTAATAGTCACCAGCACGGCTTGCAATAGCTGTGTTAGGGTGATTTTAATCCATAAAGGTTTGCACTTCAACCCACTTTGCACACATTCCTTAATCTTTGAAGTAGGCACAATGGATTCCACAACTGGCATAGGCTTCTCAGGGTTAGCCCCAAACCCTTCAAAATCTTTCTTAATTTCCATACTAATTCTCACCCTTTTTACTACAGGGTTGGCACTAGAAGCTTTCTTGTGGCCCATGGTGACTTATTTTGCAGTTACAAGCACAAAAAACACTGGGATAAGGTGAAATGTACCGAATGTATGCGTGGATGCGACCGCACTGGCTGGCTTGTAAACACTGGCACCCATGGGGCAGCTGAAGCCACACGTGGGACGCATCCCGGACGAATCACGTAAGGCGAGTTTTTTATCGTGAGGCGAGGCAAAATTTTTGCGTTCAAATGCTTCGCATGGCGGATTTAACATAATGCGATGTTTTCATAAGGCGGGGGTCCACTGTATTATTATTATATTGGGGTCCTTGTAAATACAGTAGGGCCCCACTTATATGGCAGATTAGGTTCCAGGCTACTGCCGGAAAGCAAACACTGCCAGAAAGCAGAACGCCATTTTTTTTTTCGCTTATAAATGCATATAAATGCCAGATAAGAAGTTTACACTAACAAACATTAAGTTACCAATAGAACTAGGCATTAAAAAACAATAAAAAATAACATACACACACAGTATACTCATTATTTATCTCAAAATATTTGTAGTCTTAATGTAGGGCAAAAAGGTGAGTAGTATTTACTGTAAGAAGTCAAGTGTGGCAGCCCTCCTGGCCACCCCACCCACACATAATATACTATGACGACGCTTAGTGCCCTAGAGTGATAAAATGCATATACAGTACGCTCATTACTTACCTAAAAATATTTGTAGTCTTAATGGTCCTAATGTAGGGCGAGAGGTGAAAAGTATTTATTTGTAGAAAGTCATGTGGAGGTAGGGTAGGGAAGCACGCCTGGCCACCCCACCCACTATGTAAACAAACGGACAAAGTGTCTGGTTATGGTTCTTAAACATTCATACAAACAAATACCTTACATTGTGTACAAGTTTTCTCCACAGTGGTACTGTAGAATAAATAAAGACCAACACTTCCATTCTCATGTAATTTTTAGAAGAAATGATGCTCTGATAAATTATTATTATTATTACAAGTTGTTATTATTGTAAGTTATTATTATTATTGTAAGTTATTATTATTATTGTAAGTTATTATTATTATTGTTAATTTATTATTACAAGTTGTTATTATTGTAAGTTATTATAAATTATTATAATCATAATAAAAAAGAAGTGCTAAACCCACAAGGGCCATGAATAGCTGTAGATAGAGTGAAGGCATATGAAAGGAATAAATTTGTAGTTAATTTACTGGTGTTTGACTAGAGAAAACGTAATTCTTCCGACTTTCCTACAAACCGCTTGGTAAACAAATCTCATATTTATGTCAATTTTTATACTGTGGGTGCATCATGATTATATGTTACACAGCATGTTTATTATATAATTTTGAAAAAAATATCATAGATGAATTAATGGAAATGTCTACATTAACATAATATACAACATTTAATGGGCCCAAGAGATTATTATTATTATTAATATGGCATCTTCAAGAGTAGAGAGACTCTTAGTGATTTTAATGTGTACCTGCATGCCAGCACAGTGTGTAAGTGTATTTAGGTACAAGTACACGTAAGTATAATCATCAGAGTATATATAAAAAATGCAATAACTTTAAAACACTTGAAATTCTGGAAAATTTCCAGGCATAATAGAGAGTTGTGCTCATGGAGAATATAAACAAACTGGGTGGGGTGCACCGTATTTGAAAGATCTCTTGTCGTATAGCAAATTTTGGTCATAATTTGAAATTGCCATATTAGCAGAACGCCGTAAGGTAAAACGCCATAAAGTGGTGCCCTACTGTATCTTATTATTTAAACCTTCAAACTTATAACAGTAAAATAGTTTGAGAATGGAATACCCATGTATGAAATGAGGTCATGAACAGCTGACTGTGTTACAGAGTCTGCCTTCTTGTTGCCACACGTCTAGGGACCCAGCTGAAAACAAGGTCTTTCTTTTTACTAGAAATGCAATGGAACCAAAGTTGTATGCAAAGAATGAGGAGATGAGAATGAAATTTTTGGATAGCCTGTAATGCACTAAAGAAGTCAGAAACTACTACGAATGTTGAGGAAGACATGGATGAAATACAGCCAAGAGAATTGCATACAGTTCAGCTGTGAAAATGCTAGCCGAGTTTAATGAATGACCTAGTACAACTCTGTACGGAAAAACTGCTGCAAATCCAACACCTTCATATGATTTAGTCATCACTCCAAATTGCAATGGCATTAGAATGAGATTTGAAATGGTTAAGAAAAAGGAAGTGAGAAGCTATAATAAGTAATTGAGCTTTCACACACTGAAGTGGGGAAGAACAGACATCTGGAATCTGGAAGATCCATTTCTTTCCTGTCCTAACTGGATAGTACAGGAGATAGGGGTCACCATTTTCAAAGACTTAAATGCCTGCTTCAGTAAAGACTTTGTCCAAATTTTTCAAGCATAATTCTGTTCAGCCTTTGGGGATTTGTCAAGAGGAGTGAGATCTACAGTCATCATTGATGATTCCTCAATGTGTCCAGTTACTGAAAGAGTTCTCCATGTCTTGTGAGTTCATGGCTAAGCACAGCCTATACATGTCATACTCTGCCACAGGAACAGGCAGTAATCAGGTTTGATTCAAGGAAAGGACAGCTCCAATTACTTGCATCAAGGCAATAAAACAGCCCTCTTGAAGGGTGTTGCTCTTGTAATGAATGCTAGCTATTGCAAATCCAGTTCACTGTCTACTTTGACTTGTATTGCTTTGATCACCCTCAGCTTGAGAATTTTGTTTTAATTACTATTAGGTGCTAAACCCATGTGGCTCATTCATCACTGACATTCAGAAATTCTAGCGGCAGCTCACCTGTCTCCATACCTGGTACAGGGATGTGGAGTTCTGTTAGCACCTAGGCCATGTTGACCTCTAAAGTAATGTACTGGTGAATACATGGGCGATGGGTGCTATACTGAGCATCCTCTTCAACAGACTTCAAGCTCAGTGACTTATTTAACCACATTCATTGGTATGTCTTAGGGAAGTAGCAAGACTGTTGGGACTTACAGGTAAGTAGTAAGTCCTGCAGAGTTTGGAAAGATATTGGTGCTTGATCTTCCTCTTTCCAAAAGAATAAACAATGAAAAGATTCACTGAAGATTGAGGATGTTAGACATACACACTCAGCAACCTACCATTCTGTGTTACTTAGGGCATGCTGCTGATATTACCACACATTTTAACCATGTATCCAGGGTTTCAAAATTATCCAGGGTTTTAAAATTAGTAATGTATACAGGAGAAGGGGTTACTAGCCCCTTGCTCCCGGAATTTTAGTCGCCTCTTACGACACGCATGACTTACTGAGGAAGAATTCTGTTCCACTTCCCCATGGAGATAAGAGGAAATAAACAAGAACAACAACTAGTAAGAAAATAGAAGAAAACCCAGAGGGGTGTGTGTATATATATATATATGCTTGTACATGCATGTGCAGTGTGACCTAGGTGTAAGTAGAAGTAGCAAGATGTACCTGAAATCTTGCATGTTTATGAGGCAGAAAAAAAAGACACCAGTAATCCTACCATCACGTAAAACAATTACAGGCTTCCGTTTTACACTCACTTGGCAGGATGGTAGTACCTCCCTGGGTGGTTGCTGTCTACCAACCTACTACCTAAGTTTAGTACATCATCTACTTTCAACAAACCGGCCGTATCCCACCGAGGCAGGGTGGCCCAAAAAAAACAAAAGTTTTTTTTCAAATTTAATAATTTATACAGGAGAAGGGGTTACTAGCCCCTTGCTCCCGGCATTTTAGTCGCCTCTTACAACACACATGGCTTACGGAGGAAGAATTCTGTTCCACTTCCCCATGGAGATGAGAGGAAATAAACAATAACAAGAACTAGAAAGAAAATAGCAGAAAACCCAGAGGGGTGTGTATATATATGCTTGTATACATGTATGTGTCTAGGTAGTAGGTTGGTAGACAGCAACCGCCCAGGGAGGTACTACCATCCTGCCAAGTGAGTGTAAAACGGAAGCCTGTAATTGTTTTACACAATGGTAGGATTGCTGGTGTCTTTTTTCTGTCTCATAAACATGCAAGATTTCAGGTATGTCTTGCTACTTCTACTTACACTTAGGTCACACTACACATACATGTACAAGCATATATATACACACCCCTCTGGATTTTCTTCTATTTTCTTTCTAGTTCTTGTTTATTTCCTCTTATCTCCATGGGGAAGTGGAACAGAATTCTTCCTCCATAAGCCATGCGTGTTGTAAGAGGCGACTAAAATGCCGGGAGCAAGGGGCTAGTAACCCCTTCTCCTGTATAAATTACTGAATTTAAAAAGAGAAACTTTTGTTTTTCTTTTTGGGCCACTCTGCCTCAGTGGGATATGGCCAGTTTGTTGAAAGAAAGAAGACATGTATGTGTAGTGTGACCTAAGTGTAAGTAGAAGTAGCAAGACGTACCTGAAATCTTGCATGTTTGAGACAGAAAAAAAAAGACACCAGCAATCCTACCATCACGTAAAACAATTACAGGCTTCCATTTTACACTCACTTGGCAGGACGGTAGTACCTCCCTGGGTGGTTGCTGTCTACCAACCTACTACCTAAGTTTAGTACATCTATGTATATTATTTTCAGAGAGAAGTCCTAAACCTGTAGGGAGCCATGCCATGTGTAAAATCTTTTATTGCATAGAGCTCCAAATGACATTTTATCCCAGTTCCCTGGGACTTTTGTCTATCCTGAACCATTATCAAGTTAAAAATGAGAAAGAGAAAGTTTAGAAGTCAGGTAAGGGCATAAGAAACTGAGGAAACACCAAGGTCACATGTTCTTGACCTTGTTGACCTAGACCTTCACCTTCCTGTGCAGACATGACTTATATTTCACACTCTTTCTCACATCAGATATGATAATGATCCAGGGTAAATATTGTGTAATTTCTACTTCCTGTTTGTTGGTTTAGTATTACTTCTGCCATGATATTCTGTTGGAGCTCTCTAAGTCCCACAACACATACCTACTCATCTACCCCCCTTTGCCATCTTTTCATACTGCAGACTTATGGAAATAAAGGATAAAAATATATATGTACAGTTAATTTGAAAGTTGGTATTTATTTTTCACTTATGGATGCTGGCAAACTTTCCATGTTGAATTTCCACTGTCTTCATTAAAAGAAATGTTGTAGCAAAACACACATTTTCATGTTCTATATTTATATTTGGCAAGATATCAGGTTTAAAGAAGAAAAAATATTACAAAATTTACAAATGGGCACACAGTTTTATGTACACTGTACACACACTCAATGTTCTTGTGTCCTATTAATTATGCCGATTTAATTTTCAAAATTAATGCTAATTTAAATGAGTCAAGGTATACATAGTACATACCTAAAAAATTACTTCATATTTTATGAATTCCATCCAATGTAAGCTTTTTGATTACATGTGCTGTATTAAAAATTCCATACAGAACCGGTACTAAAAATGCTATTTGTATGTGTAAAGAACTCTTATGGAATTTAGTAAATGAGAATACACAAGACTGCCAATCATCTCAACAGCTGCAGTATCAATCTTAAACTTCTAAATCCTACAGTAACCATATGATGCATGAAATGAGTAATGAAATCCACTAATATGACTGAATACTCTAATGATTATGAAAATGAGTACTGATTAATGCTAAACAAATGTATGTCTTATCTTTCCAATGCTGTACAATAAAGCATATTACATAAGAGTGATACCAATGGTACTACAGTACTATATAAAAAAAAGTAAATTCAAACAACACAAGCAAGAAAACCTCTCTTAAAAAATACCTAAAGAGATTCACAAAGCTAACTCTCAAATGTAGACCATACAGCTCTATTTATAAATGAACCAAACTGTTATCTCCCTGACAAAATACTGAGACAGAACATCACATTCTAAAGCTCAATCAAATACTCTTAAATAAAGACAAAACTGCACAGTCTGATACCACAATGACAGTTTTCTTAAACATTCTGCATATATTAACTTGTAGAATTATATCACTTGGGAACAATACTGGTGCTCAATGTTTTAAAACCCTAGAGCCAAGCATTCTCCTTGATTTTCCTACACACTATGCACATCTAATTAGTAATGACTGAACTAATCTTAACTCATCATTATTGTGGGAAAAACTGACTTCCCTATCTATCCCAATGTTGCCAATACAAAATATGCAGATTATTTATAAGAATAAATATTTTTGTGAGATAACCTTTCAGGTAATGCTGACCAATGTTTTCTTTTCAAAAAAATTCAGATTTATAGCATAATTTCAGTAATAAAATAATTTCAGCTGTTGTAACTGCACTTCACTTTATCACAAGAAAATTACATTACATTTAATTTAATTAATCATAAAACTATAAAATTAAGTTTCATAATCCTAAAGAGACCTCCCCTCTTTTTTTTCTAAAGAGACAAAAGATGTAGTTTTCAAAAACAGTGCATGGAAACAATAGAATCCATGTGCTCAAATTTCTCCAACACACTGAGATCATACTAACTTAATTTATGATTGAGGAATTATATGAGCCAGTATCTTCCAACCCTGCAAGACAGAGACAAGCACTTTATCACTGCACCACAGACAAGATTCCTTTAATGTCAGTGATAAAGTGTTTGCCTCACATCTGAAGGGTTAACCACATAAAGTCCCCTACAAATGCTCCATTCATTGAGAAATTAGTTTGTAATTTTATTATTATTTAAGAATCTGTTAACAATATAGTGCATAATTATCAGATGAAACATTCTTCAAGAAAATGTAATTAAAACATTGTTTTACCCATACAGTGAGGTCCCCAGCCTAAGAAGACAACAAGTGAAACTTGATTGTAGATGGACTTTGTTAAGTAAAATAAAGATTTTATTATATCTAAATTTATATTATTAAAGACTATCAATAATGTTTTGTTCTAAAAAAATCTAGTTTTACAAGCCTGTCTTAGAATGAAGACCTACTGCATATACAGAAATATCTTTATGATACACATTTTTATGAATTGTAGTCCTCACAACAGAAAACAAATGACCATCTGAAATTATATTACTGTTAATAATTTCAGTCTTGTAATGGATACTGTGTATAATTTTAAAAAAATTCATATGATCACAGACTTAAATACTTACACACTGTACTTTATATCCCTCTATGCACTCGAGCTTGTGCCACACAACCATAATACTATACAGAATTCTGTAAGTTAATCATTCAACCACTGGCATTATACCAACAGTTATCATACTGAGCATATACAATATGCTTATGTAGCATATTGACATTTTTCCATATTCTTTCCCATAATTTATATATGAACTGTAGGTACTTCAGCAGTGTCCTCCTTTTCAGTAGTCTTCTTCAAAAATAAGGCATGAAATATTTAGAAGAAATTATAGAAGACTAAATAGATTTTGATTTTGTTATACTCCCAATGCATTCTTCCAGCAACATGATAGATCAGGTGTGTGCCCAGTAAATGAAAGCTAGGACAATTAAATCCCTGACTCAATAGCCAGTGGCAGTAGGGCCTTGAATCTGGGAATCAGCCCTGAGAAGAAATTTTTTTCTCATGGAGTAATATAACATGGAATAGGTTTATGGTTGGAGTAAAACAGTACAGTACTCCTCTACCATCCTACAGGGCAGTAAAGGATAGAACACACTTATAGCCAAGAAGAAACTGCATTCCTTATTATTCAGATTTACATACAAAATTTTTTGAATGAATGGAGGGATATCCGCTACCCCTATGCTAGTTATCACACAGCTGTTGTATAAGTAGAGTGAGTAAGGGGCTGGAGAGGAATAGGCTGTTCTTCTTCTTCCACTTCAAGACTGACATCTTCTGCAGATGCAAGATTGAGAGAGACTGTGAATGGGCGCTGTCCCTCAAGTAGAGAACGAAGTGGTGTTGCCAACCTTTGAGCCATTCTTGTAGGAGTTAATTCTAACGTGCTAGACCTGTAGAAGGAACATATTTCATGTAAATTAAGAAAACAAGGAAAAGCAATTACTAGATATCTCTGTCAGAGACATTTTTGCTGGTCTAGGGCTACAGTCTGCTTTTCCTCTTATAGCTATATTTTTTTTTTTTTTTTAGTGTAAGACAACTGTGGTATTAGGATATTTATTTATGAAATGTTTGCCCATCAGGGACTTTATCAATTGCACTGGATTTACAAAGCTCCTAGCAGGCAAAACTTTTCCTTAATATCTAATACTGCAATTTTTGTCTATCTTACTGGTGAGTGTTAATCATCATTTTCAACCAACCTTCCCATATATTGCTAGCCCGTATTTTTTTTTTTTTTTTGGTGGCTGTAATAATCCATGTCCTAGTCTGCTAGTTATGTCCCCTAAATCTAATTTCCTCAGTCTTTATAAAAAAAAAAACACTAAGTTTTATACTTAGTGTTTATACTTAGGAGGTTGGAACACTGCTGGTACTAAAATGTTTAATCGTAGTCTGTCATAACAAGAATACTGCATATAAAAATTTTGTAACTTGTATTAGTGGGTGCTTATTTAAGAGTATTCAAACAGTCTCACCTATCCAATGGTAATATTATTACTGCATTATTCTGAAAATGCTAAACCTGTAGAGGTTATTCAGTGTCAATACCTGTAATTCCAACTGTCAGTGTAAAATGAACTGAGTATGGATGAAGCACATTATTGGCTAGTAAACTCATCAGGAGAAGAAACCTCTAAGTAAACTGCATGTATCCTGAAGAACTGTAGCTCTTCTCAATTTACAAGTTAAGCAGGTTATAATTCTTGAATAGTGAAGATAGGTGGGGATGTCCCTCTGTTTTTTTTTTAATTGATAATTCAATAATGCCTCTAAAATTTAATTGACTTAAAATACTGTACAGTGGACCCTCGTTTTTCATAAGCATCGGAAGTCGTAATTTTCGAAAATCGTAATGTTTTTTTGTCAAAATATTGACTTGCAAATTGTCCTCACTCGTCCCAGACGCGTATGCACAGCCTTGAGCGGCCCCACACTCCATTCACAGCCAGTGTGCCATTGTTTATCAGCGAGTGAGGATGATCCCACATGTTCATATGATACATTTTGTAGTATTCCATTTGTTTTAGTGCTTGCAACTGCTAAATAAGCCACCATGGCCCCAAAGAAAGCTCCCAGTTCCAGGCTTTTGGTAAAGAAGGTGAGAAACACGATAAAATTCAGGGAAGAGCTCGTAGCAAAGTACCAAAGTAGAGGAGGAAGAGAGAGGGGAGAATGTACCTTCTTCAGTGATTCAGTGATTCTAAGATATGTACAATACTAAAGCAGCAAAAGTCTATAAAGGGTATAGTGCCAGCCAGTGATAAATTGTAGCATTAACAGTGTAGCAAGTAAGTTAAGTGATTGATCGATAGAAAAAGGACAGCATGAATCTATCTCCTCCAATGTTGCTGGAGTTATATAGGGCTACTGACAAGACTGCCGCCTTCCCCACCACTATGTATGGCTTATGCTCTCAGTGGCACTTATACACCCAACAACAAAACACATCACCACTCGTGACATACATAATGACATTTTTAATTCATTCTAGAGTATATGTCATGTTTCTATGTTATTAATATTTTTTATTATGTGATAGATAAATAAGCCGTGGGGTTGATATTAGGTCATATTGAAGGACTATCTTGTTCTGCCTCCAAACACACTCTCCTGCCGCCTCCACAATTCCTAACATACGTAATATCATATTTTATTCATATACCATACAGAGTCTTCAATAAAGGCAAGTGTGATGTTATTATTGTTTTATTCTTCATGTCTCATTGTTTTCTGTGTATGCAAATCTATATTTCATGTAAAAACAAATATTTTTTTGTTAATACTTTTGGTCTGAAACAGATTAATTGGATTTACATTATTTCTTATAGGGAAAATGGTTTCGCAAATCGCCAATTTCGTCATTAGTCACACTCTCTGGAATGGCATAATTACGAAAAACGAGGGTCCACTGTACATGCAAATATTGCTATGATTTAGTAAGCCGATTACTTTGATTATTTTATGAAGCATCTATCTCTGTTCTGAACTATATTTTGCCAGCCTGACAATCTGATCTCATAGCTTTCTTATCACATACATGTATTAATCGCTCTTACTTTTGATTCACACACAAGTTTATACTTGTGTGTGAATCAGGTTAATGCTCCTGAAAAACTGAGTAACAGTAAGGGATGAGACAAAGATGAGAGAATATAGAGTAGGATTCCACAAGGGTCAGTATTAAGACCATTTCACAAATAACCCACACTTTCAAGACAAAACTTCAGATGACTCTTTGGTCTATTCTAGATCACTCTCAACTGGGAAAGAAAATCAAAAGATAGTTAAGGTAATGAAAATATCAGAAAACAGGTCAAGAGGCAAGTGGTGGTTTATGGTAATTGACTGGCTTACTGTAAGTTAATAGAGGACATACAAAAGATGGTGGAATTAACTTCCTACTCCAGGATAACTTTCTCTGTCTTACCTCTCTCCAACCTTTAATTATTCAGATGTGATTTTATAATGGGCCAAGATGTACCAACCTTTTCCTCTTCAAAGTGTGGGTTATATGTGAACTGTTTCAGCCTCAGTATTGTGGCTGTTATTCTTTGATAACCACTACTGTTCCTGATACAGTGGACCCTTGGTTTTCATGATTAATCCATTCCAGAGAGTCTGTCGAAAACCAAAATTCACGAAAACTGAAACCATTTTCCCCATAAGAAATAATGTAAATCCAATTCATCAGTTCCAGACACCCAAAAGTATTAACAAAAAATAATTTTTTAGAGATTAAATATAGATTTACATACAGAAAAGAATGACAAATCAATATAAAGCAATAATAACATCACACTTACCTTTATTGAAGACTCTTGTTGGAAGACAGAGAGGAGGGGAGAGGGAGGACTGATTGTTTGGAAGGGGAATTCCCATCCATAAAGACTTCAGGTACCAAGTCTTTATCGGGGGTTACTTCCCTTCTTTGTCTTTTACTGGCACTAGGACCAGCTTGAGAGTCACTGGACCCCTGTAGCACAAAATTTTTTTTCCAGAGAGCTCTGTTTCTGGCATCTCTTTAAGATTTGCCTAAAATGGGACAAGGCATTGTCACTGAACATGTTGCAGACACAGCCTGCAACAGCTTTGTTAAGGTGACATTTCTTCACAAAACTTTGCAACTCATTCCACTTTGCACAAATGACCTTAATCACCGAAGAAGGCACCTTCTTCCCTCTCTCTTCCTCCTCCTCTGAAGCAATTTCCTCAGCTGTAGTCTGTTGCTGTTCCAGATGAAGGTCTTGCAGCTCTTCAGTGGTTAGCTCTTCACTGTGGTTGTCCATCAACTCTTCCATATCCTCGCCACTCACATCCAACCTCATGGACTTCCCCAAAGCTACAGCAGATTCCACAACAGGCATAGGGTTGTCAGGTGTGTGTGGGGGAAGTACCCTGGCTGGTGTGTGTGTGGGAAAGTACCCTGGCTGGTGTGTGTAGGGAAGTACCCTGGCTGGTGTGTGTGGGGAAGTACCCTGGCTGGTGTGTGTGGGGAAGTACCCTGGCTGGTGTGTATGGGGAAGTACCCTGGCGGGTGTGATCTTTCTTGAATTCTATCGTGTTTCTCGCCTTCTTTATCAGAGGGCTGGCACTAGCAGCTTTCTTTGGGCCCATGGTGGCTAATACACTGTATAGCAGTCATACACAATAAACAAGAGCAAAAAATAGTGTATTATTACGAAATATTTCGTATTACCTTGAGGGTAATGTTCACTCACTGAGAAGCAATGCCACACTGACTCCGAATGCGTCTGTGGAAGGCTTTGTGTGAGCGGGGCCACTGGGACACGTTCCGTATGACCATTGAAATCCAAGGGAGATCACAAAAACCAAGGCTATATTTTGATGAAAAAAGTTGCCGATAACCAAAATTCACAAAAACCATGGGTCCACTGTATATGTAAATGGCCTACCATAGGCATACTCTTTGTGTGTCTGTTGATAGTGTAAAATTAATGCGAGGGATAACAGAACACAATTATAAGCTCCAGGAAAACCTCAATAGATGTGGTGCAACAAGTGGTTGCTGAAGCTCAGTCCAGACAAATAAAAAGTTATGAAGATTGGAAGAGAGAGAAGATTGTAGACAGCCTTATTGCCAAGAAAAGGAACTGGGATTTAATATCACATCAAACATGTCACCAGAGGTGAGCATCTACTATACAACTTCAGCAACACATGAGACCAGCAAATCCTACAACATTCAGACATTTTAACACTTCCAGGGTCGAGACCCCTGATCTCAAACCTGCTCTCACAGTCAAAGATTAAAAAAAAAAAATATTTTCCTCATGAAATGATAGGGAATCTTTTTCCGGAGGTAATGAGATCAAATGTACAAAATTTGATGGAAAAATTATGGAATTACACTCTCACAATGTTAGTGGTCTCAAGGATATTTACACATCAGCGATTTCGCCCAATTTGAGCCTTATTTTCAGCCAATTCCATTGTTCCAGTCGACCAAACTCATAGCTACTTTGCTAGTATTTCTTCTATTCTATTGACTGAGTACAAGAAACTGCCCATTTACCTATTTCAACTACCCAGTAAGTGATCAGAAATCGGTAATTTGGCCAATTTCACACAAAATTAAAAAATTGCCAATTTAATAACAGGATCCAGAATAAACAATGTATACATTCCTGGCACTATAAAAATATTTCCTCTATTCATCAGTTATGTCCTCAGGACTCTCATACATTACACTTGCTTTTCATTTTGAATTTTTATTTGCATAAAAAATAGAAGATTCACTGTCATGCAGACTACTGCATTTTTGTAATAATTGTATAAATAATGTCAGTGCATTCCTAAATGTCAATCAGACTGGCCAGCTGGCCACATATTGGAAGAGTGGTGTCATTCATGCTCTAGAATATTGGCAAAGATCAAATATTTTCGATACTTTGAGCTACTTGCAGACCTGAAACCAATCAAAATCATCTCCATTTCTGTAATATATCTTCCATTCTATCAAATGTGACCAAAAAAACGAGAATACAACCATAAAAACCATAAGAAAATGCACCACAGAGCTGCTGTTTTAAGCCATAAACACGGTCGCAGTTTTTTTCCTCATTATACACTTTTTTGCAGGATATTTTTTTATGGTGCACACTTACTGCATAGACTCATTCTCTTATCTCTAAGCCCAAATTTACTGCTCACAGCTTATCTGACTGAGATGACCTCATGGCATAGAACAATGGAACTGACCCTGGCTTCAAAGTCATAGTACTATGGGACCGACATCGAAAGGGTTAATAAAAAATCTTTCATACATTTTTTACACAATATGCAATAGGCCCACCATAGAAAATGTGGACTTAGTGTAGAAACCTAAAGAGTTGCATCTAGACTAATCCTAAAACAGGAATTTTTTGAGAGATGACGAAAGAGAGAGTACAAGACATTCGGATATATTTAAGTTGCTGTGCTATCCGATAAAGATCTCTCCAAACAGTGGACCCTCATTTTCCGTAAGCATCGGAAGTCGTAATTTTAGCAAATCGTAATGTTTTTTCATCAAAATATTGACTCGTGAATCGTCGTTTGTCCCAGACACATGCACAGCCCCAAACGGCCCCACACACCATTCATAGTCAGTATCCCATTGTTTATCAGCGAGTGAGCACGATCCCACGCATTCATATGATACATTTCGTAATATTCTATTCATATTAGTGTTTGCAGCTGCTAAGTAAGCCACCATGGCCCCAAAGAAAGCTCCTAGTGCCAGGCCTTTGGTAAAGAAGGTGAGAATTCAAGAAAGACATCACTGAAAAATATGAAAGTGGTGTGTGTGTGTGTGTGTGTGTGGCAGAACTTGCCAGGATGTATTGGAAGCCCTATACAACCACTGCTTCCATTGTGGCTATGAAAAAGGAAATCAAGGAAGCTGTTGTTGTGAAAAGGGTAAATATGCTTACAAAAATGAGATCGCCAGTACTCAAAGATGTTGAGAAGTTACTGCGGGTGTGGATCAACGAGAAACAATTAGCAGGAGATTGTGTTATGCAGTCAATAATTTGTGAAAAGGCAGGACAGTTGCATGCCGATCTCGTTAAGAAAATGCCTGCAATGATTTTTTGATGATAGTGAATTTAAGGCCAGCAAAAGCTGGTTTGAGAGATTTAAGAACTGTAGTGGCATACACAGTGTGGTAAGGCATGGTGAAGCTGCCAGTTCTGACAAATATGTGCGTGAATTCAAGGGGTACGTAGAGGCTGAAGAACTCAAACCCTAACAAGTGTTTAATTGTGATGAAACAGGCCTCTTTGGAAGAAAATGCCAAAGAGGACCTACATCATGCAGGAGGAAAAGGCACTACCAGGACATAAACCTATGAAAGACAGGCTCACTCTTTTGTTCTGTAGTAATGCTAGTGGAGATTTCAAGGTGAAGCCTTTACTGGTGTATCACTCTGAAAATCCCAGAGTGTTCAAGAAAAACAGTGTTACCAAAAGTAACTTGTGTGTGATATGGAAGGCTAACAGTAAGGCATGGGTCACGAGGTATATTTTCCTTGATTGGTTCAATGAAGTGTTTGGCCCCATTGTGAAGAAATACCTCCTGGAAAATAAACTGGAGCTCAAGTGCCTACTGGTAATGGACAATGCACCTGCTCATCCTCCAGATTTGGATGACCAAATGGTGGAGGAGTTTTATTTCATCATTTCATCACAGTGAAGTTCTTGCCCCTTAATACCACTCCTCTCATCACTTCAGTATCCTCCATTGCATAAACCTTATAGGTAAGGCTTGGGAAGGAGTGACTTCCAGGACTTTGAACTCTGCTTGGAGAAAATTGTGGCCAGACTGTGTCCAAGAGAAGGATTTTGAAGGGTTTGGGGCTGACCCTGAGGATCTTATGCCAGCTGTGGAATCTATTGTGGCATTGGGGAATTCCAAGGGGTTGGATGTGAGTGGCACGGATGTGGAAGAGTTGGTGGAGGACCACAATGAAGAGCTAACCACTGAAGAGCTGCAAGAGCTTCATCTGGAACAGCAACAGACCACAGCTCAGGAAATTGCTTCAGAGGAGGAGGGAGAGAGATGGAAGAAGGTGCCTGCTTCAGAGATTAAGGAGATCTGTGCAATGTGGAGTAGGATGGAAAGATTTGGAAAGGAACATCGCCCTGACAAAGCTCCTGCAAGCCATGTTGGCAACATGTACAATGGCATGTCTTGTCCCATTTTAGGGAAATTTTAAAGAGATGCCAGAAACAGAGCTCTCTGGACAGATATTTAGTGCCACAGGTGTGCAGTGACTCTCAAGCTGGTCCTAATGGCAATAAAAAACAAAGAAGGTAAGTAACCCCAGAAAAGCACTTGGTACCTGAAGTCTTTATGGAAGGGGATTCCCCTTCCAAACAGTAATTAATCCATCCTCTCCCCTCCTCCCATCTTCCATACACTAAGAAGAATCTTCAATAAGGTAAGTGTCATGTTATTATTGTTCATTCTTCATGTCTCATTGTTTTCTGTGTATGTACATCTATATTTCATGTAAAAAAATTATTTTGTTTTAATACTTTTGGGTGTCTGGAATGGATTAATTGGATTTACATTATTTCTTATGGGGAAAATGGTTTCACAAATCATCAGTTTCGCCATTAGTCACACTCTCTGGAAAGGATTAATTACGAAAAATGAGGGTCCACTGTATTCCATAACCTCAGTGCCTCAATAAACGTGGCATAAGTTGATAATGATGTTAAATATTAGTGTTGAGGATTTGAAGGGTATCAGAAGAAGCATTTACATGTCATCATAGGGAAACTAATACCCAAAATTCTTCAATAAAAATGGTAAATTAGTATATTACACAGCTCAAATCTAAAAACCTTCCAAAGACACCAAATAAAGGCCAACACTCTAAAATACACAAGTACACTAAGCTCAACACCACTTCTAGAAGATGCATTATTAAGTTATCAACTTGGAAGGGTTGAAACTAATAGAATGCAACACAGAAATTATAGATGAAAGAAGTATTTAATTTTTTCCATTTCCAAAAAAGCAAATTTGAATCTACACCAGACAAAATTAATCCAAACTTTTCTCCAGGTAAGACTGTCCACCTTTTAACCCTTTCACTGACTGTCACACAGACCTACATTATTAACACCAGTGTCCACCACATAGATCTACATCATGAGCTCAGCTCACTCATATAGTAAGCTGTAAACAGAAAATTTTGACCAAGATATGAGAGAATGAATCTGTGTGATGAGCATGTACAGTATATAAAAAAAAAATGGCC
Organism: Cherax quadricarinatus; assembly: GCF_038502225.1. Lineage (NCBI taxonomy): Eukaryota > Metazoa > Arthropoda > Malacostraca > Decapoda > Parastacidae > Cherax > Cherax quadricarinatus. The sequence goes on from NC_091338.1 coordinate 16,306,403, forward strand.
TCATGCGGTGCATGATGAGAAAAGCAAAACTATGACCTTGTGTTTGGTTTAAAATTACAACTTTGCAGTGTTTTCTACGATGTTTTTTTTTAGCATTTTATTGGTCGTTTCTTTTGATAGAATGGAAGACATACTACTAAAACAGAGATGATACTGGATGGTTCCAGGACTGGAAGCAGCTCAAAATCAGCCTCAAAGTAGTAATTGAAATATTCAATTTTTGCCAATTTTCCTGAAAAAAGATAACACCCCCTTCCTACACCCTCCCCTCCAGTCTGTTTTATGGATTTTTATTAAATCTGTTTCAATTATTGGGATACCATAAGCCATGACCAATTATTCCTGGTTATATTTTATCCAAGATGCAAGATTTGACATAAAAATTACAGAATTATACAGGCACAAATTTGGAGATTGGGGATCAATTACACAACTGCAATTTTGCCCACTTTGAGGCCTGTTTTAGACCAATTTCACTGATCAAATGATTCAATTCCTGACTCTTTGCTGGTATGCCTTACAAAAATACTGCCTATTTAAATATCAGAACTATCCTATAAATTGCTCAGAAGTTGGTAATTTGGCTACTTTTACACAAAATTCAACAAATTTCAGTTTGAAAACAAACCCTGTAGGCATTCCATCAACTAAAAACAACCTTTCCAATGTTCACTAATCACATCCCCTGGCCTTTCCTATATAACACTTTCCCTCCATTTTGAGTCCAACATCACAAAAATCTGTTTTAACTTATTTCTCAGCTAATAATAATGTAACTAAGAATGACTGGTCATTGTTTAGGCTGTCCAAATAAATATTTTTGCTACTCTGAGACCTATTTCAGGTCACTTCTGGTCTGAAACCAACTAGTATGTCTTCCAGTATATCAACTGACATAAAAAAACAGCCATTAAAATGACCCTAGAAAATGCACCCGCCGCTATTTTAACCCAAACACCAGGTAAGAGGTTTGCTGTTACCATAAAGCACTGCATGGAGCAAGAATTTTTTTTTATACCATGCACATCCACCACACATATCCATTCTCTCATGTCTAAGCTAAAATTTACCAATCAGAGCATATTTGAGGGTGCTATGATTAAGACAGATTTATGTCTGCCACACTGGCCTCAATGACAGATCTATGTAAGACAGTGAAAGAATTACAGAAATAAATAATCCTTATAAACATTTAGGAATAATGGCTGTGATAAAAAATGGTTAAGTAAATGAAAAAATCGGGAAAATAAATAGGAGTAAAAGTAGAAGCTACCTAAATAACTTTGTACAGTACTCCCCCCATATCTGTGGGTGATGCATTCCAAGACCTACCACGGGTAGCAGCAAACCCTATATACAAGTCATTTTTTGTTTACATACATACCTATGATGAAGTTTAATTGATATATTATGAACAATAAGATTTTAGCAACATTAAAGGTAGTAGGTCGGTAGACAGCAACCACTCAGGGAGGTACTACCGTCTTAACAAGTGAGTGTAAAGAGGAAGCCTGTATTTTGTTTTACATAACTGTAGGATTGCTGGTGTTTTTTTTTTCTGTCTCATAAACATGAAAGATTTCAGGTACATCTTGATACTTCTACTTACACTTAGGTCACATTACACATATATGTACATGTTTATGTATATACACTCATCTGAGTTTTCTTTATTTTATCTTAATAGTTCTTATTCTTATTGCTTTTCCTTTCATATCCATGGGGAAGTGGAATAAGAACCTTTCCTCCGTAAGCCATGTGTGTTGTAAAAGTCAACTAAAATGCCAGGAACAATGGGCAAGTAACCCCTTTTCCTGTATAGCTTACTAAAAAGAAAAAGAAGAAAAACCACCAAAGTGGGATGTTTGAATGTGCGTGGATGTTGTGCGAATAATAAGAAAGAGATGATTGTGGATGTTATGAATGAAAAGAAGCTTGATGTCCTGGATTTAAGTGAACCAAAGCTGAAGGGGACAGGAGAGTTTCAGTGGGGAGAAATAAATGATATTAGGTCAGGGGTTTCAAAGAGAGTTAGAGCTAAAGAAGGAGTAGCAATAAAGTTGAAGGATAAGTCATGGTAGGAAAAGAGGAATATAAATGGGAAGTACAATGCCTGCACTTTAAAGGAGGGGTTTGGGATATTGGCAGTTTGGAGGGGTATGTTGTGTATCTTTATACGTATATGCTTCTAAACTGTTGTATTCTGAGCACCTCTGCAAAAGCAGTGATAATGTGTGAGTGTGGTGAAAGTGTTGAATGATGATGAAAGTATTTTCTTTTTGGGGATTTTCTTTCTTTTTTGGGTCACCCTGCCTCGGTGGGAGACGGCCGACTTGTTGGAAAAAAAAAAAAAATATTCAAGGATTATGTGGAGTAAAATAAGGGTTCGATGTGAAAAGTGGGTTATAGTCAGTGTTTATACACCTGGAGAAGAGAGAAGTGTAGAGGAGAGAGAGATATTTTGGAAAATGTTGAGTGAGTGCATGGGGAGTTTTGAACCAAGTGAGAGAGTACTTGTGGTTGGGAATCTCAGTGCTAAAGTGGGTAAAAATGTTGTGGAGGGAGTAGTAGGTAAATTTGGGGTGCCAGGGATAAATGAAAATGGGGAGCCTTTAACTGAGCTATGTATAGAAAGAGGTTTGGTAATAAGTACATAATACATATTTTATGAAAAGAGGATAAATAAGTATACAAGGTATGATATAGCACGTAATGAAAGTAGTTTGTTAGATTATGTATTGGTGGATAAAAGGTTGATGGGTAGGCTTCAGGGTGTACATGTTTACAGAGGGGCAACGGATATATCGGATCATTATTTAGTTGTTGCTACAGTTAGAGTAAGAGATAGAGGGGACAAAAGGAAAATGGCAACAGCAAGTAAGAGAGAGGTGAAAGTATATATGTTGCTACAGTTAGAGTAAGAGGTAGAGGGGACAAAAGGAAAATGGCAACAGCAAGTAAGAGAGAGGTGAAAGTATATAAACTAAGGGAGGAGGAAGTTAGGGTGAGATATAAGCAACTATTGGCAGAAAGATGGGCTAGTGCAAGTATGAGTAGTGGGGGGGGAAGGGGTCAAAGAGGGTTGGGAGAGTTTTAAAAATGCAGCATTAGAATGTGGGGCAAAAGTTTGTGGCTATAGGAGCATGGGTGCAGGAGGAAAGAGGAGTGACTGGTGGAATGATGAAGTAAAGGGCATGATAAGAGAAAAAAGTAACTTACGAGAGGTTTTTACAAAGCAAAAGTGCTATAAGAAGAGTAGAGTATATGGAGAGTAAAAGTAAGGTGAAGGAAGTGGTGAGAGAGTGCAAAAGGAGAGCAGATGATAGTGAGAGAGGCACTGTCAATAAATTTTGCAGAAAATACGAAAAAATTTTGGAGGGAGATAAACAAGTTAAGAAAGCCTAGGGAACGAATGGATTTGTCAGTTAAAAACAGAGTAGGGGAGTTAGTAGATGGGGAACTGGAGGTAATGGGTAGATGGTGGGAATATTTTGAGGAACTTTTAAATGTCGATGAAGAAAAGGAGGCGGTAATTTCATGCACTGGCCAGGGAGGTATCACATCTTTTAGGAGTGAACAAGAGCAGGATGTGAGTGTGGGGGAGGTGCATGAGACATTACATAGAATGAAAGGGGGGTAAAGCTGCTGGAACTGATGGGATCATGACAGAAATGTTAAAAGTAGGGGGGATATAGTGTTGGAGTTGTTGGTATTTTAGTAGGTTGGTAAACAGCTCAGAGAGGTACTACCGTCCTGCCAAGTGAGTGTACAACGAAAACCTGTAATTGTTTTACATGATGGTAGGATTGGTGGTGTCTTTTGTCTGTCTCATAAACATGCAAGATTTCAGGTATGTTTGTTACTTCTACTTGCACTTAGGTCACACTACACATACATGTACAAGCATATATATACACACTCCTCTAGGTATTCTTCTATTTTCTTTCTATTCTTGTTCTTGTTTATTTCCTCTTATCTCCATGGGGAAGTGGAACAGAATTCTTCCTCCGTAAGCCATGCGTGTTGTTAGAGGCGACTAAAATGCCAGGAGCAAGGGGCTAGTAACCCCTTCTCCCGTATAACTTACTAAATTTAAGAGAAACTTTCGTTTTTCTTTTTGGGCCACTCTGCCTTGGTGGGATACGGCCGGTGTGTTGAAAGAAAGAATTCAGAGTGTGGAAATTAGGAGGTGTGGAGTTAACAGAAGTATTAGTCAGAGGGCTGAAGAGGTGTTGTTGAGGTAGTTTGGTTATTTAGAGAGAATGGATCAAAGTAGAATGATTTGGAGAGCATATAAATCTGTAGGGGAAGAAAGCAGGGGTAGGGGTTGTCTTCAAAAAGGTTGGAGGGAGAGGGTAAAAAAGGTTTTGTTGGCGAGGGGCTTGAACTTCCAGCAAACGTGCGTGAGCATGTTACATAGGAGTGAATGAAGATGAATGGTTTTTGGGAACTGACGAGCTGTTAGAGTGTGAGCAGGGTAATATTTAGTGAAGGGATTCAGGGAAACCGGTGATTTTTATATAGCTGGACTTCAGTACTGGAAATGGGAAGTACAATGCCTGCACTTTAAAGGAAGGGTTTGGGATATTGGCAATTTGGAGGGATATGTAATATATCTTAATATATGCTTCTAAACTGTTGTATCTGGGTGCCTGTGCAAAGACAGTGATTATGTATGAGTAATGTGAAAGTGCTGAATGATGATGAAAGTATTTTCTTTTTGGGGATTTTCTCTCGTTTTGGGTCACCCTGCCTTGGTGGGAGACATCTGACTTGTTGAAAAAAAAAAATAACCAAATACATTCCTCCTCCTCCTCCTCCTCTTTCCCCACCACTGTTGCCACTACCACCACCAATAATAATAATACTCATACTAATAACTGGTGTTAGGAGCAGTGCTGTCTCTAGTTTATACGAACGACACACCAGTTGGAATCAAGTCAGTTGCATCTTTCTTTGCTGAGGATGTAAATCTAATGTGAGATGAACATGTATCAACAATGCCAGTGCAAAAGCATGAAATATGTATAAAGCCAACTGCCCACACAAAACACTGACACCATATACAGTAGAACCTCAGTTTTCGTTTGCCCTGGTTTTCATCGAATTTGGTTTTCGACGACATTTTTTCGTCAAAATTTTGTCCCAGATTTCGTTCATCACCTCGGTTTTCATTGGTCTGCCGTACCAAACGTGTCCGCCTGCCCATGCCCACACAAAGCATCCCATGCGTTCTGAGTCAGTCCAGCTTTGTTTCTCATCAAGTGAGCATTGCCCTACGCGTTTATCCAAAACATTTCGCAATAATCCATTGTTTTTTGTGCTTATTTATTGAATACAACTGCTAAATAAGTCACCATGGGTCGTTGGGGAAGTCCATGGGGTTGGACGTGAGTGGCCAGGATGTGGAAGAGTTGGTGGACGACCACAGGGAAGAGCTAACCAATGAAGAGCTGCAACACCTTTAACTGGAACAGCAACAAATCACAGCTGAGGAAATTGCTTCAGAGGGGGAGGAAGAGAAAGGCAAGAATGTGCCTTCTTCAGCAATTAACCCTTTCAGGGTCCCCAGGCCCTCTCCCAGACTTGTTCTCAGGGTCGCCCAAATTTAAAAAAAAAAAATATATATATTTTTTCTTATGAAAAGACAGAGAATTGTTTCCCGATCATAATGACACCAAAAGTATGAAATTTGATGGAAAACTTACGGAATTATGCTCTTGCAAAGTTAGCGGTCTCGACAATGTTTACGCATCGGCGATTTTGCCCACTTTGAGTCCTATTTTCGGCCAATTCCAGTGTACTAGTCGACAAAAATCATAACTATTTTGCTAGAACTCCATTTTTTCTATCAAATGAGTACAAGAAACCACCCATTTACTGATTTCAACTATCCAATACAGTGGTCAGAATTTAGCAATTTTGCCAATTTCACACAAATTTCAAAAGATGCCAATTTCCAAATAGGGTTCAGAATAAACAAGAAAGACATTCCTGGCACTAAAATAATATTTCCTCTGTTCATTAGTCACGTCCCCACGCCCCTCTTACATTCTTTTGCTTTACACTTTGAATTTTTATTCTCACAAAAAATAGAAGATTACTGTTAGGCAGACTACTGCATTAGTGTAGAAATGGTATAAATAATATTGGCACACTTGTGAAAGAATATTAGACTCACCAGTTGACGTGTATGGACACTTAGCATGATTTGTTTACTTTCAAACTTTGGTAAAAACTGAGTATTTCTGCTACTTTGAGCTCAATTTCAAGGTACTTTTCATTGTAAAACTAGTCAAAATCATCTCAATTTCTGTAATATGTCTTCCATTCTATAAAATGAGACCAGGAAAACTAGAATACAATAATAAATACCATACGAAAATACAGTGCAGAGTTGCTGTTTTAATCCAAAAACACGGTCAAAGTTTTTTTTTCTTATTACTCACAGTGTGCTGCAGGATTTTTTTTATACTGCGCACACTGACCACATAGACCCATTCTTTCATATGTAGGTCTACCAGATTTGAGGCCGCTAGAATTTAGGCGTACTAGTACGTCAAAAACCCTGGTGCGCAAGCCGTACTAGTACGGCCGAAACCCTGAAAGGGTTAAGGACATGTGTGCAAAGTGGAGTGAGTCGCAAAGTTTTGTGGAAAAATATTACCCTAATAAAGCTGTTGCAAGCCGTGTCTGCAACATGTTCAGTGACAATGCCTTGTCCCATTTTAGGCAAATCTTAAAGAGATGCCAGAAACAGACCTCTCTGGACAGATTTTTTGTGTGACAGGGGTCCAGTGCCAGTAAAGACAAAGAAGGGAAGTAACCCTGGATAGGGACTTGATACCTGAAGCCCTTATATAAGGAGGGGGATTCCCCTTCAATGAAGATAAAAGTCATATTAAATGTTCATTTATCCATTCCATTAATCTTTTATATTTATTTCTCAATTTTCTTCTTCTTATTCTTTTTAGTAATCTTTACAGGAAAAGGGGTTACTAGCCCATTGTTCCCGGCATTTTAGTTGACTTTTACAACATGCATGGCTTACGGAGGAAAGATTCTTATTCCACTTCCCCATGGATATAAAAGGAAAAGTAATAAGACCAAGAACTATTAAGATAAAATCAAAGAAAACTCAGATGAGTGTGTATAAATAAACGTGTACATGTATGTGTAGCGTGACCTAAGTGTAAGTAGAAGTAGCAAGACGTACCTGTAATCTTGCACATTTATGATTATTATTATTATAATCAAAAAGAAGTGCTAAGCCACAAGGACTATACAGCGCTGACTGCACATTTATGAGACAGACAAAAGACACCAGCAATCCTACCATCATGTAAAACAATTACAGGCTTTCGTTTTACACTCACTTGGCAGGACAGTAGTACCTCCCTGGGTGGTTGCTGTCTACCAACCTACTACTATTGGCAGTTTGGAGGGATATGTTGTGTATCTTTATACGTATATGCTTCTAAACTGTTGTATTCTGAGCACCTCTGCAAAAACAGTGATAATGTGCGAGTGTGGTGAAAGTGTTGAATGATGATGAAAGTATTTTCTTTTTGGGGGATTTTCTTTCTTTTTTGGGTCACCCTGCCTCGGTGGGAGACGGCTGACTTGTTGAAAAAAAAAAAAAATTATTTCTCATTGTTTTCTGTGTGTAAAACTATAGTTATTCTCTATAAAATATATTTTTTGTTAATACTTTTGGGTGTCTCGAATGGATTAATTGGATTTACATTATTTCTTATGGGAAATATTGCTTTATTTTTCGTCGAATTCGGTTTTCATCAGACTTTCTGGAACAAATTAATGATGAAAACCGAGGTTCTACTGTATACTACAACTGCTGCATGCTGATGCTGCTGCAGCTATATTTTTTTATTCATTTGTTTGTTTGCTGACTGATCTTAATGAAGTTTTATATGTCCATGTTTTATGCATTCTTATTCAGTAAAAAAATTAATGAAACTGGACAATAAATAAAAAAATTAAACCTGAAATTGCAACCTCTGAAAACTGCAACCACAGATACGGGATCTCACTGTACTTGGAAAACATGTATACCTGAAGGGTGTTCCAGGGGTCAACACCCCCATGGCCTGGTCATGAGAGTTCTTAAAGAAAATATGCTGCATCCATGGACTTGTTGAAAGCACATTAATAAAGTATAGAAATAGGCAGTGGGACTAGCACATCATTATAGTGTTCAGGAATAACTTGTATGATAGAGAAATTTACAATAGAAGCAATGGCTGTGGGAGTTACTGATGGGATAAAAGATATTCCAAAATACATATGAAGGTACACAAAAAATAGGTAATGTCACTAAAGCTATTTAACACCTTCAAGGTTAGAGCAATGCCAGAAAATGTTGTCTATAAAGTAAGATTAAACCATTCTGGAATTGAAAATTATTTTGATTATTACATGTGTAAGAGGAAGTTGGTAGAATCAGAAGAACAAATAAGCAGAAGTAAGAAATACTTAGGATAGTGTATTTCATATGTAGAACATGATGACAGACAGTAGTAAGTTTGGAAAGTTATATTACACATATTGTATTTTTTTTATATTTTATTAACACATCAGCTGATTCCCACCAAGGCAGGGTGGCCCGAAAAAGAAAAACTTTCATCATTCACTCCATCACTGTCTTGCCAGAGGGGTGCTTTACACTACAGTTATAAAACTGCAACATTAACACCCCTCCTTCTAAGTGTAGACACTGTACTTCCAATCTCCAGGACTCAAGTCCGGCCTGCTGGTTTCCTTGAATCCCTTCATAAATGTTATTTTGCTCACACTCCAACAGCACATCAAGTATTAAAAATCATTTGTCTCCATTCACTCCTATCAAATACGCTCATGCACGCTTGCTGGAAGTCCAAGCCCCTCGCACACAAAACATCCTTTACCCCCTTCCTCCAACCCTTCCTAGGCCAACACCTACCCCACCTTCCCTTCACTACAGATTTATACACTCTCGAAGTCATTCTGTTTTGTTCCATTCTCTCTACATGTCTGAACCACCTCAACAGCCCCTCCTCAGCCCTCTGGATAATAGTTTTGGTAATCCCACACCTTCTTCTAATTTCCAAACTACGAATTCTCTGCATTATATTCACACTACACACTGCCCTCAGACATAACATCTCCACTGCCTCCAGCCTTCTCCTTGTTGCAACATTCATCACCCATGCTTCACACCCATACAAGAGTGTTGGTACAACTATCCTCTCATACATTCCCCTTGTTATTGTTTAGTTAATCCACCTGGTACTAATATTTCAGGTGGAGTAAGAGTATTAGACCTATTGCCTTAAGCCAGCATTAATCAAGAACAAGTTATATACTATAAACAGTTTTAAGAAGTAGTGTTGAAATTAAGAAATGTCAAATGATAAATAAGGATATGCTGTGAGTGATTTACTATTATAGCCATGCAGGGAAGAAAAAACAGTGAAGTTACGCAAGTGTTAGAGGAGCACAATATCACAGGGTGGGACATCAAAATATGGTACAAGAATACTGTATGAGAAATAAATTGCCAAATGAAAGGGGTATTGCAAATAATTATGCTAGGAAAATGGCTGATGATTGTGTCCAGTTTAAGTGTTTTCTGGGGGCAGGATTAAAAGAGTGAATGGAAATGTAGGCCTCACCTGACAACAAAACTTAGTGTGCGCAGAAAACAGTGATGTAGCGCTCTAGCAGAGTGGAGAAATCTTTTCACTTCGGTTCACTTTATGTAAGTTGAAGATACATATGAATGGAATAAAGGATTTGACTGCTTTATAAGCTTCATTTCTTATGAGAAAGGAGGCGCAGGTAATGAATTACCATAAATAGTATATGCAATTCACGAATTATAAAATTAGCACATAATGAAAGCTCAAATCTTGTGACTTTGATTTATATAAATTTAACATTGTTCTTTGAATGTTCAAAAGTTTCAAGTACGGCAGCTTAAAAACAAATATGAATGCTACACCACTTTTGCGCTTATCCATTTTAATTTGAGTTTACTTTATTTCTCAACACTAACCTATTATATTCATTCATGTTTGTGCGCTGTTCCATAGTTGATATACGATCTAAAGTTGCTGTCATTTCCAATGTGGCAGTGCGTGAGCGTCCAAGTGAACAACGAGTACCCCTTCTGTCTGCTGTGCCTGATCGTGAAGCACTGCTGTAGGGTCCATCATAAAGGGAGGGATCATCATAAAGTGAACGATCGTGTGAAAGGGAGGAGGAGCGGGAGTCAGATACTGGAGTCTCTTCTTCACCCAATGAGGTGAGAGCTGCAATAACATGTGGAGAATCTTCGATGGTACGGATAACCTGTCAAGTTAATACTGTTTAATAATAAGTCTGCTTTTAGTTTATATATTTATAGTCTTATTATCTACCTATTTATATAAGATACTTTACTTCGTATAATGATGAATTAAAAGTAACAAAAAATGCAACCTAAACATAGTACCAATATCTTAAACATGCTTTCCTTTGACTACCTAGCATGCCACTCATTACTCTGATATACAATTAAACTTTTAGTGAACATCTCAACTTCTACTTAATTGCATTTATACATGTAATGTTAAAATGAAAAGTCATTTGAAATCATTAAATTGAAATAAATAATGCCTGTAGAATACTTAAGACATAAAACAGTTGCAAGCAAATTTATCTTCTTACAACATCACACTAATAATTATAACATTACCATAGAACTTTATAATATACCTGTAAGGTTAGCGGGGCATCAAGATGAATAGGTTCAGAAGCTTCACGATTGTGGATAATAACAGCGATGTGGGCAGGATGGGGTATGGGTGGTGGAATCAGAAGCTTCTCTGGAACTCTGCTTCCATACACTATAAAATAAAATAAGGTTTTAACAAATTTGTCACCAATAATTATTAATTTTTAAGTCAATTCTGTAAATGATAAATCAAATAATGATGAGCAAAGCACCTTTGATAAACTTATTTATTTCTTTTAAAAACTAAAGAGTCCACTGAATCTACTTACCTTGTTTTTTTCTACACAAAAAGAGGATGAACTGTAAAAAAAATCTGCCCCCTTCCCCACACACATCTTCATAACTTTCCTTTCACTAACAAGGATATCTGATCATCTTTACAATTTCCCCACAAATCAGGATATCTACAAATCTCTCTAATTTCCCCGTATCAATTCATCTCCATCCTAATAACTTGATTTATTCACTATTCTTCGTTAAATAAATAAAGACAGTAATGTTAACACTGCTGTCTTTTCTCAGATGCTATTTCCATTTTTAATTGTATAATGTTATTGTTGTATTTACAATTTTATTGGATGTGTTTTTACAAAATGTTTCTTCCCTGATATCATTTAAGAGGCATTTTTGCTAATGATAAATCAGTTATTGCAGTTACTTTTTGATGTTCAAAAGACTTTTAAAACCTAGCATTACATAATGATCCAAGCCCATTCTCTAGGCCTCTGAGGATATCTGCTGTTTTTTCTTAGGGATCTCTTTTCAGAGAGGCACTTCTGTGTCCAGGTTTATAATAGCTTTTCCCCTTACCTGGGCAGAAGGTGACCCTCAAGGCTGAGTTCTTTGTACAGGTCGGCCATCACTAATCCGGTTCCATCATTAATCCGGCACTAATTTCAGCTAGCATAATTTCAAATTTCCCAGGTTGCTGCACCAACCTGCCACTACTGTTTGGTGGTGCTACTTGCTGAAAAACATTGATGGCATCACTTGCAAAGACAGGCAATCATTCCAATTTATTTTTCTCCATTTATTGTTATAACCTGCTTACTTTTAGCCCCAGCCATAGGTCCAATGAATAAAGGAAATGTTTCTCATTGTGTAAATTGCAAATGCTGTACATTGTCCATAAAAGATAAGGTTGAACTGGAAAAACTCAACAGTGGTACGTCTGTGAGAAGCTTGTGTGAATTATATAGCATCAGCTCTTCAATGGTAATTCTTCAACAAAATTACCTGTACCACTTATTTTACCTGTGCTTCATTAAAATTTCACTCGATTTTCATTTAATGTTTCTTTTTTCTTTATTAGCGAACTTGTACTAATTTATGGGGTATTTTAAAGGTAGGATGAGGTGGTTAGCTGTTGGGCTAAGTGTATTCTAACTTAACCACTCTGTGATCCAGCAAAATCACTAATCCAGCACCCTATAGGTCCCAATGATGCCAGATTAGTGATAGTCAACCTGTACTACCTTCTTCCTGCTTGCTATTAATGACCTTACCTCTATACTCCCTTCCAATATTTGGTCATCTCTTTATGTCAACAATTTACTATAGCTTCTCTCCAGAATGCTACTGATTGTGCTTACCACTGAGCCACCTCTCATAGGTTTAAGTTTTCTGTTGCTAAAACACATCAACTGACTTTCACAAGATGTCATATTGTCCCTCAGGCTGTTTTATACCTGCATGGTTCCCTGAACAGGATACGGTCAAATTCTCAGTCTCATGTTTAATTGCCAATTGTCCTGGAAGCCTCTCATAACCTTCCAGAAAATTGCATATCATAGCTGCCAGATTCTCCTTAAAAATCTAACCCACCTTTCTTCAGGGGTTATGCTGACAGATGCAACCTTCTTCACCTTCATTCCACTGCCCTCATCTCATCTAAACTTGACTACAGTGACCACCTATGTTCTTCAGCCTCCCATATTATTCTTTCTAAACTTGATCCAGTTCATCACCAGGTTTTTTCTGTTTTTCCCCAGCTGAGAGCCTCTATGCAGAGACGAAGCTTCCTTCTTTATAAGATCAGTGCGATGCCCATTGTCTCTTGTTACTTTGCCCATTTTCATGACCTTCACAATCCTTCCATATATATGACAGTAACAGATGTTACCATACAGGATGGTAATGAATGTTCTTACACCCCTTTTTTCTCCATATCTGTTCTCTTCTTGGCTTCCCCTAATTTATCTCCCATCTATGGACCCCCCTCATCTGACTTTTCTCTCCTTCCTTGGGAAGCCCAAATGATTCATGTATGGTCTTCATCTCTTCTATGTGCAAAAGTTCACTTGATGCTATAACTTCATGCTCACTCTTTCTTTATCATTTCCATTCTCATTCTCATGCCATTGCAGTGTACATTGATGGTTCTAAGTTCCCCAATGGTGATGGAAATGCAGCAGTTTTTCCTGACAAAACCATCAGAGGTTATTCATTAGATTCAGCCAGTGTTTTCACAGCAGTTATATGCAATTTTCATGGCTACTCATGCACACTGCATTGATGTCTACCTTGTCACTCAAAGTTGTAGGACTCTGACAATGTATTACAAGCTATCCAAAAGTTTGACTAACTTATGTCACTACTACTACTACCACTAGTATTGCACCTCACTCTGAGCCTATATATACCCTCTGTGTCCATGTACTGTTTGTAATGGCTTGACAAAGCTCCTGGAGAGCGAAACGTTGCAACAATAAAATGTCACATTAGTTGCACTTGTGTCCTTTTACTTTACATAACCTCATCCTGTCATCCTTTGCATTAAACCTTGGTCACATATTTCCAGTAAAAGCAAAGACGTCAGTTTCAGCTGGTTCCCTGGACATGTCAATATTTGGGGTACTAAACAAGCAAACTTAGTTGGTCAATTAGCTGTTCATGATCTCATTTCCCACAGGGATATTCCTTACCCAGATTATTTTTCAGTGATCTCTCAATAGCTTTACAACCAATGACAACAAGATTGGTCCACAATGAATTGTTTTCTGCAAAACCACATTTAAGTTTCTGGTTATCATCTTCCCTGCTGTCATGTTTGGGAGACTGTACTCTCCAGGCTGTATATGCCTTACTCATGGATATCTCAAAAAAAAAAAATGCCTGCCACAGCTCTGCAAGGACTGTCAGGTTGCATTGTCAAGATGAACATATTAGGTTTTTCAACCTATCAGCAGGCACACACAATTCACATTCATCATCTTCGCCACCCCAACACATTCTCACTGACCTCCTTGCTGAAAGTTCCACCTCTGATGCAGACAATGACTTCTTAACAAAAACTAACTTATTGCACCAACTGTGATTTTACTTTTCCTCTTGCACTTTCCCCTACCCCTTACCCCCACACACTCCCTCATCACCTTCATACATTCTTCCTTTCCCACATCCCTCCCTGCAATGCTGCATGACCTTCGGTTTAGTACCTAATATGTTTGTGAAGCATGGGCTGTAAATACTGCAGAAAGAAGGAGACCAGAGCAGTAGAGATGTCATGTCTAAGGGCAATGTGTGGTGTAAATATTATGTGTGGAAATTTGGAGGTGTGGAGTTACTAAAATTATTAGTCAGAGGGCTGAAGAGAGATTACTGAGGTGGTTTGGTCATTTAGAGAGGATGGAGCAAAATAGGATGATTTGGAGGGTGTATAAATCTGTACTGGAGGAGGGGTAGGGGTCATTCCTAAAAATGGATGGAGGGAGGGGGTAAAAGAGGTTTTGTGTGCAAGGGGCTTAGACATACAGCAGGCATGCCTGAATGTGTTAGATAGCAGTGAATGGAGACGAATGGTTTTTGGGACCTGACGAGCTGTTGGAGTGTGAGCAGGGTAATATTTTGTAAAGGGATTTAGGGAAACCAATTAGCCGGACTTGAGTCTTATTGCTGTTTGCAAACATATCACAGTCTTATACTTCCCTGCATACTCAACCGGTAAATAAACAATACAGTACACGACGAAAATTGTAAAAAATAAAATAATTTTACTTGAATTAGACTAATCTCAATTCACTGTATGTAATCTTAGTTTTCCTTTCAAAGCATCCATCCTTATTATATATGTTTTATCAGAGAATACAGTAGCATAATTACAGGATTTCCAAACATCATCTTTACCCATTCTTCGTCCAGGATTGAGCCTTAGCGATAGTCGGGCTGCAAGGCTTGCCTTGCCTGTGCGGTGCGTGGGTACACCATGTCGAACAAGAGGAGTGAAGGAGGCCAGGTCCAGGTAAGGAGCATGGACCTAAATAAAAAAAGTTGATTATAATTATTATATATAGTAAACCCTCAATCTAACCAGCTTCTGAAATATGAGACAAAATCTGCTGAGTCAGATGTTGAAGTCTGTTGGTTACAGAACTGTCCATTATTGTTACATTCACAGCAACACTATCTCATCTTTATCACCACAATCTCCATTACCAGCCACCCACTTTTCCCTGTTACTCTATTAAACTGAGGGTTTCCTTTACATACAATGCACACAGGTCGGGGTTATGTTTCACAATACAGCCTCTCCTCACTTAACGACGGAGTTCCATTCCTCATACCTTGTCGATAAACAAATTCGTCACTAAACGAGGAGCATACTATAATGGTATGGGGTTTATGTCAACCATCTTTGATATTGCTTTAATGTAACCCTTGCACCATTTATAACATTTTTAGTATATTTTTAAATGTTTATACAGTAGTGTATTGTATACTGTAATAAACAGAATAAAGGAAATCACCTCTAATATACATTATTTAGGTATGCATACTGGTCAGAGAGCCATCGTAAGTCTGAGCCGTTGGTAAACAAGTAAGTCGCTAAGTGAGGAGATGCTGTACTTCAAATTCATTTTGTTATAATTCCATCACTCAATGAAAACAAAAGAGAAAGATTTCTACACATACCTGGATATTACCACGAGGTGTATGGACAGTTAATTTCTCATCTAAGTCAGGTCGATCCAGCATGCAGCGTGTCATCTCTGTGTATCGTGATAAGCTTACACCATGTACCTATAAAATGAAAGAATTTACACTATACAGTACCTACATGTCTTTTTGTACAAGTGAATGTTTTTTATGGTGGCACAATATCTTTCCTAATACAGACTGTTGGATCACATATCTATATAACAGTCTGAACAATGACTCTTCAATATTTACATTTTATTCATAATTATTTCCTGAGAGCTTCTCTGGTGACTTCTGGCAACTCCTCTATCATTGGGGTGTTCTCAGTACCAGTTTCTATCACCACCAGTAGCTTTCACTGACTGAGTGGAGACAGTCACATTTTGAGTGCCAGAATGCTGTTTTATCCTATTTAATCTCAGCAACTTTTAGTCCCACTATTTTCTATAGAAATTCTTAAGAGATTGTTAGGACTGAACTCAGTGTTGAGGAAAAATCCCACATGCTTGTGTAAGCACAGGAAAGAAATGTGTGTCCACAAACTAAGTTTTGTGATTGAAATGGTCATGGAATATTCAGCACTGTCTATTGTTGCCTCTGATGATCTGACCCCTAACACCATTTTTCCTTAAGAAACTAAGACCTGGACTGGTTAGAGGGACCTCAGCTGCTATTGATAAGCATCTAGGGAGAGACATATTGAAAGATTTTTTGGATAACAGCAGCAACTAAAGAACCATCCAGATTTACTGGGGCACTTATTACAAAGAACTATAAAGTATCATTTCCAGAAGAAGCCTGAGATGCCATATCGAACTCCTGCCAAGAAACCTCTTCTAACTAAACAATCCCAGTTTGTAAAACAATGTGAACACTGGAATACTGAAGACCAAATTAAAGTTATGTGGAGCAATAAGTCCTTCTTTAAATGTGTGTCTGCATGCTGAGGACAAGTCAAATGCCCATCTGTAGAACTCTTATTCCCCCAGTTACAACCATGAAACACTTTGATATGGGGTTACTTTAGTAGATTAAAGGGGAAAGGGGATTATATTTCCTGTCCAAAAATCACAACAATGAATGGAGCTCATTATGCAGATGTGTTTAAGGAGTCTCCTCATTCTGCAAGATTCATTGCACCCCCACCCCCCCCACACCCACACACCCACACCCACACCCACACACACACACCCACACCCACACCCACACCCACACCCACACCCACACACACACACACACGTAAATGGTATACAAAACTCTGTATACCATTTACGTCAGGCCCATACTGGAGTATGCAGCACCAGTTTGGAATCCACACCTAGTCAAGCACGTCAAGAAATTAGAGAAAGTGCAAAGGTTTGCAAGAAGACTAGTCCCAGAGCTATGGGGATTGTCCTACGAAGAAAGGTTGAGGGAAATCGGCCTGACGACACTGGAGGACAGGAGAGTCAGGGGAGACATGATAACGACATATAAAATACTGCGCGGAATAGACAAGGTGGACAAAGACAGGATGTTCCAGAGATGGGACACAGACACAAGAGGTCACAATTGGAAGTTGAAGACTCAGATGAATCAAAGGGATGTTAGGAAGTATTTCTTCAGCCACAGAGTAGTCAGGAAGTGGAATAGTTTAGGAAGCGATGTAGTGGAGGCAGGATCCATACATAGCTTTAAGCAGAGGTACGATAAAGCTCATGGTTCAGGGAGAGTGACCTAGTAGCGACCAGTGAAGAGGCGGGGCCAGGAGCTTGGACTCGACCCCTGCAACTTCAACTAGGTGAGTACACACACACACACACACACAGACACACACACACACACACACACACACACACACACACACACACACACACACACACACACACACACACACACACACACACACACACACCCTCACACACACACGCACTCTTACTTTATACAAGATGGTGCCCTGTGACACACGTTGCAACAGATCAAGAAATAGTTGCAGCAGAAAAATAACATTCAAAAATAATTATTAGAATGAAATGAAAGCAAAGTTCCATTCCAAAAACACATCATCAGTGACACACTTGGCCAATATAAAAGAAAAAATCTAGGTTCAGGAAAGCAACTTGACTTACTTTAAAAACTTTCTGATTCTATACCTAACTACCTGAAACTGGTAATCAAATAACATGGCAACTTGACCAAATATTTATGAGTAATTGTTACTAGAAATTCTTTTGCAATTTGATGCTGGCCCAACATCATTTGTGGAGTCTATATTCACTTTTAAGATATGTGTAAAGCTATTAATAATTTCCCAAACGTGTTTTGTAGCTACCATAGCAGAATTCTTTATATTGCACCATCTTCTGCCTAATTTATTGTAAAATCATCAGTGTTTAATGTATCATATAATTTTTTTAATCTTCACTAATTTTACCACTTACTACTGCCTCTTGTACCTTATTCTATTGTTCTACCACTAGGAAGAAAGACTTTCCTTTATTGTATTTTTTGACATTGTTTGTTTCCAGTGGTGGGCACAGTTCCGCTAACCGCTAATTAAGAGAACTATCTTTTTGTTTAGCGGATTAGTGTTTCTGCTAACTTTGGAAACCATTAGTGGACCAATTAGCTTCTGCTAAATAAAGTCCCGCTAACTTTGAGTCCGCTAAAAAAAAATCATAGGTTGTTGGTAGTCAGAAAGCAATGCTTGTCAACGGTGCACGTGTTTGTTCCTGTCTGTTGTGGGCGTTTCTCCAACAGTCAGTCAGGCACACTATTGGCTGACTACATGTAAACGTGACTTGTCAACGCAGTAGCATCTGAGCAGCATTGGTATAGTCCTCCATACCCCTCGCCCTCAATCAGACAATACCATCTTAGGAGATATATCTCTTATTTTGAAAGTTCTCATTATACAAGCTGTCATTATTCTGCCATTTGCTGTATTTGTTTTATTGTGATCTCTGACATTATTTTTCCTAATTTTGTACTTGTCTCTTAATATTCTAGTAAGTAAGTTTATTCAGGTATACACAAATACAGTTACATAGATTATCATACATAGCAGCATATATGTAGAGAACCTAGGATAACCCAAAAAAGTTAGACAAAGTGACTTATTTCCATTGGGGTTCTTTTAATACCTTATCATTATACTATAAAGGAGATAATATCTTATTATTATTATTATTATTATTATCACACTGGCCGATTCCCACCAAGGCAGGGTGGCCCGAAAAAGAAAAACTTTCACCGTCATTCACTCCATCACTGTCTTGCCAGAAGGGTGCTTTACACTACAGTTTTTAAACTGCAACATTAACACCCCTCCTTCAGAGTGCAGGCACTGTACTTCCCATCTCCAGGACTCAAGTCCGGCCTGCCAGTTTCCCTGAACCCCTTCATAAATGTTACTTTGCTCACACTCCAACAGCACGTCAAGTATTAAAAACCATTTGTCTCCATTCACTCCTATCAAACACGCTCACACATGCCTGCTGGAAGTCCAAGCCCCTCGCACACAAAACCTCCTTTACCCCCTCCCTCCAACCTTTCCTAGGCCGACCCCTACCCCGCCTTCCTTCCACTACAGACTGATACACTCTTGAAGTCATTCTCTTTCGCTCCATTCTCTCTACATGTCCGAACCACCTCAACAACCCTTCCTCAGCCCTCTGGACAACAGTTTTGGTAATCCCGCACCTCCTCCTAACTTCCAAACTATGAATTCTCTGCATTATATTCACACCACACATTGCCCTCAGACATGACATCTCCACTGCCTCCAGCCTTCTCCTCACTGCAACATTCATCACCCATGCTTCACACCCATATAAGAGCGTTGGTAAAACTATACTCTCATACATTCCCCTCTTTGCCTCCAAGGACAAAGTTCTTTGTCTCCACAGACTCCTAAGTGCACCACTCACTCTTTTCCCCTCATCAATTCTATGATTCACCTCATCTTTCATAGACCCATCCGCTGACACGTCCACTCCCAAATATCTGAATACATTCACCTCCTCCATACTCTCTCCCTCCAATCTGATATTCAATCTTTCATCACCTAATCTTTTTGTTATCCTCATAACCTTACTCTTTCCTGTATTCACCTTTAATTTTCTTCTTTTGCACACCCTACCAAATTCATCCACCAATCTCTGCAACTTCTCTTCAGAATCTCCCAAGAGCACAGTGTCATCAGCAAAGAGCAGCTGTGACAACTCCCACTTTGTGTGTGATTCTTTATCTTTTAACTCCACGCCTCTTGCCAAGACCCTCGCATTTACTTCTCTTACAACCCCATCTATAAATATATTAAACAACCACGGTGACATCACACATCCTTGTCTAAGGCCTACTTTTACTGGGAAATAATTTCCCTCTTTCCTACATACTCTAACTTGAGCCTCACTATCCTCGTAAAAACTCTTCACTGCTTTCAGTAACCTACCTCCTACACCATACACTTGCAACATCTGCCACATTGCCCCCCTATCCACCCTGTCATACGCCTTTTCCAAATCCATAAATGCCACAAAGACCTCTTTAGCCTTATCTAAATACTGTTCACTTATATGTTTCACTGTAAACACCTGGTCCACACACCCCCTACCTTTCCTAAAGCCTCCTTGTTCATCTGCTATCCTATTCTCCGTCTTACTCTTAATTCTTTCAATAATAACTCTACCATACACTTTACCAGGTATACTCAGCAGACTTATCCCCCTATAATTTTTGCACTCTCTTTTATCCCCTTTGCCTTTATACAAAGGAACTATGCATGCTCTCTGCCAATCCCTAGGTACCTTACCCTCTTCCATACATTTATTAAATAATTGCACCAACCACTCCAAAACTATATCCCCACCTGCTTTTAACATTTCTATCTTTATCCCATCAATCCCGGCTGCCTTACCCCCTTTCATTTTACCTACTGCCTCACGAACTTCCCCCACACTCACAACTGGCTCTTCCTCACTCCTACAAGATGTTATTCCTCCTTGCCCTATACACGAAATCACAGCTTCCCTATCTTCATCAACATTTAACAATTCCTCAAAATATTCCCTCCATCTTCCCAATACCTCTAACTCTCCATTTAATAACTCTCCTCTCCTATTTTTAACTGACAAATCCATTTGTTCTCTAGGCTTTCTTAACTTGTTAATCTCACTCCAAAACTTTTTCTTATTTTCAACAAAATTTGTTGATAACATCTCACCCACTCTCTCATTTGCTCTCTTTTTACATTGCTTCACCACTCTCTTAACCTCTCTCTTTTTCTCCATATACTCTTCCCTCCTTGCATCACTTCTACTTTGTAAAAACTTCTCATATGCTAGCTTTTTCTCCCTTATTATTATTCAAATAATTATTATTATTCAAATAATTATTATTATTCAAATTCAAATTCAAATTCAAAGTTTATTCTCTATAAAGATTACAATGTTGAATTTACAGAATTTGGTTGTTGTGTGGTTTACATGTAGTTAAATAATGATTACAGAGTGTACCACTAGAACGCCTAGCATGGCTAGGCATTTCGGGCAGACTTAGTTTAATTCTCTATTTTAAAATATTACAAATTATGAGGTAAGTTGGTATTATGGCTAAGTGACTAAATACTAGTTTGTGAGTTTAGCAATGTGAATGCTTTTGTTTTGGCACAGTACATAGTTTCAGTATTGGAGTATCATAGGATTCATTATTTTAAGATTGAGATTAATATTTCTGTTTATGGTCAAATGGGTGAGTGAGTGTAAGTGTGAACCACCAGGTGGTATTCGTGTAGTTAGTTGATGGGGTTTATCAGGGAGATAAGATGTTTTCTAATGGTAGTTTTGAAGGTGATGAATGTGTCTGCAGTTCTAGAGTTCTCAGGTAGGGTGTTCCAGATTTTAGGGCCTTTGACATACATTGAATTTTTGTAAAGGTTTAGTCGGACATGGGGAATGTCGTAGAGATGTTTGTGTCTGGTGTTATGCCTGTGGGTTCTGTCACAACTATCAAGAAAGCGTTTTAGGTCAAGGTTGATATTGGAGTTTAAGGTCCTGTAGATGTAGATTGCACAGTAGTAAGTGTGGATGTACTGAACAGGGAGTAAGTTTAGATCTATGAAGAGTGGGGGGGTGTGTTGCCAGGGATGGGATTTAGTGATTATTCTTACTGCAGCTTTTTGTTGGGTTATTATTGGCTTTAGGTGTGTTGCTGCAGTTGATCCCCAAGCACAAATAGCATAGGTGAGGTATGGATAAATAAGTGAGTGGTATAGTGTGAGAAGGGCATTTTGCGGCACGTAGTATCGTATCTTGGAGAGGATCCCAACCGTTTTGGATACTTTTTTGGTTATGTGTTGGATATGGGTGCTGAAATTCAGGTTGTTGTCGAGATATAGGCCTAGGAATTTGCCCTCATTATGTCTGGTAATTAGAGTGTTGTCGATCTTAATGTTAATTTGTGCATCTCCTGCTCTGCTACCAAACATAATATAGTAGGTTTTGTCAGTGTTAAGCATAAGTTTATTGGCTGTCATCCAAGTCGATATTTTGATCAGCTCCTCGTTAACAATGGTGTTGAGGGTGGCAAGATTAGGGTGAGAGATGACATAAGTCGTGTCGTCAGCAAAGAGAATGGGTTTCAGGTGTTGGGATACGTTTGGAAGATCATTGATGTATATGAGGAAGAGCAGGGGACCAAGGACACTTCCCTGCGGAACTCCAGTATCAAGTGGCCATGTTGTTGATACTGTGTCTTTAATGGTAACATACTGATACCTATTAGTAAGGTAAGATTTGAAATAAGCAAGCGCATGGCCTCTTATACCGTAATGGTCAAGTTTGTGGAGTAGGATGTCGTGGTCTACCATGTCAAAAGCGTTTCTTAGGTCAATAAAAATTCCTAGTGGATATTCCTTATTTTCCAATGCTGTGTAAAGCAGATCTAGCATTTTTATGATTGCATCATTAGTGCTTTTATTTTTCCTAAATCCAAATTGGCAGGGGTTGAGTATGTTTTGTGCTGTTATACTATAAAGGATATACAGTAGACAGTCGTTTAACACGGTTTTGTCTTGCACATTTGGTTATAGCACAATTGAAGAATTGCGGCATATTTTTGTTTAACACTTCGTAAAATTAGTTTAACACGGTTGCGGGAGGGGGAAAAATTTTGAGTGCATGGTCGCCTGCCAGGCGGGATGGTCTGTGGGTTACACCATTGAGTCAGTGATGATACTCGGGAAGCTTGCTGTGTTTATTTTTATACATACTTTCTTATTTTCATTGCCATCTGTTAAATCTGCCAAGCAATCATGGTACCCAGTAAGCATACAAGTGTTTCCGCAAGTGACAAGAAAAGGTTTAAGCGTTCAAGTCTAGGAATTACGAAGAAAATCGAGATATGTATTAGATAAGCTTAAGAGTGGCTCATGTGGTGGATATAGTGAGGGCTTATGGCCTTAATGAAGCGTCAGTTCGAACAGTTAAAAAGAACAAGGCGAATAACACACTGACTTGACCGAATGACTTACTGACTTGACTGAATGACTTACTGACTTGACTGAATGACTTACTGACTTGACTGAATGACTTACTGACTTGACTGAATAACTTACGAATGATTTACTGACCTGACTGAATGACTTACTGACTTACTGAAAAAGAGTGTATGTTTAGCACATAGCGTGTAATGTTTTCTGTAATGGTTGCGGTCACTTTTTTTTTTATCCCTCCCTGCCCTCCAACCTTCAATACCTGTTTATAATTTCGTATTTTTATTAATTTAGGCATCTTTCTCATGCTTCTACATTATTTGTTATACCTAATATTAATTCAGGAATAAATATGATAGGTAGATAATTTATTTATCCATGGGGAAGTGGAACAGAATTTTTCCTCCGTAAGCCATGCATGTCGTAAGAGGCGACTAAAATGCCGGGAGCAAGGGGCTAGTAACCCCTTCTCCTGTATATATTACTAAATTTAAAAGAAGAAACTTTCGTTTTTTCTTTTGGGCCACCCCACCTCGGTGGGATACGGCTGGTACGTTGAAAGAAAAGAAGAAAGATAACTTATTGATATTAATAGTATTATTATACAATATTTTATAGCACTGTGAGCCCACACCTCCACATGCCATGGTGGTCCATGAGTTACTGAGAGAGACTGCTCATGCCTTCTCCCTCTATCATAGCCCCGCCCACCCTTCAATACCTCTCTATATAATGTCAGTGCCTCTTTATCAAGCTTCTACATTATTGAAGTTATACCTAGTACAGTGGACCCCCGCATAGCGAACTTAATCCGTGCAAGAGGGCTGGTCGTTATGCGAAATGTTCGCTATGCGAATTAATTTTCCCCATAAGAAATAATGGAAATAAAATTAATCCGTGCAAGACACCCAAAAGTATGAAAAAAAATTTTTTTTACCACAAAAAAATGTTAATTTTAGTACACACAAACTGAAAAAGGCATGCACAATTACATGACACTTACTTTTATTGAAGATCTGGTGATGATTGATGGGATGGGAGGAGGGGAGAGAGAGTGTTAGTGTTTAGAAGGGGAATCCCCTTCCATTAGGACTTGAGGTAGCAAGTCCTTTTCCGGGGTTACTTCCCTTCTTCTTTTAATGCCACTAGGACCAGCTTGAGAGTCACTGGACCTCTGTCGCACAACAAATCTGTCCATAGAGCTCTGTACCTCCCGTTCCTTTACGATTTGTCTAAAATGGGCCACAACATTGTCATTGAAATAGTCACCAGCACGGCTTGCAACAGCTGTGTCAGGGTGATTTTCATCCATAAAGGTTTGCAGTTCAACCCACTGTGCACACATTTCCTTAATTTTTGAAGTAGGCACAATGGATTCCACAACTGGCATAGGCTTCTCAGGGTTAGCCCCAAACCCTTCAAAATCTTTCTTAATTTCCATACTAATTCTCACCCTTTTTACCACAGGGTTGGCACTAGAAGCTTTCTTGGGGCCCATGGTCACTTATTTTCCAGAAACAGCACCGAAAACACTGTAATAATACGAAATATTCCGAGTGTATGCTTGAATGTTACCGCGGAGGCTGGCTGGTAAACAATGGGACGGGCGGCACATGTGAGGCTGGCTGAGGCCGCACATTGGACGCGTCTCGGACGAAGGTCGCTGAGCGGGTTTTTGTCCACTATGCGGGGCAAAATTTTAGCGAACAAAGCGTTCGCTATGCGGATTGTTCGCTATGCAATGCGTTCGCTATGCGGGGGTCCACTGTATTATTTTGGAATAAATATGACAGGTAGATAACTTATTGATAGTAATAGTATTATTATACAATATTTTATAGTCCCGTGAGCTCACACCTCCATACGCTGTGATGGTTCATGAGTTACTGAGAGAGAGTGCTCGTGTCTCGTGCCTTCACCATCTCATAGCCCCGCCTACCTTCCTCTATATGTCAAGTTTTTATTAATTTGTGCATCTTTATCATGCTTCTACTTTATTTATGTTATACCTAATATTATTCTGGAATAAATATGATAGGTAGATATTATTTATTGATAGTATAATTATACAATAACAAATTTAGAAGCAGTGCTTTGAAACTGGATTTAGGCCAGCTGATGATGCCTTACCGTCAGCTGTATAATGTACTGCAGGGTAAAAGAGCTCAGAGATCCATTATAGAATTTTTGCACACTCCAATACAACCATCGACTTCAGTACCAGAACCTCTACCATTCACTTCTGCTGACAACCAACAGCCATCCACCTCAGCCCAGTAGGGCGACACCATCTATTTCCATTTTCTTCACAATCATCCACAAACACCATTACCCACAATTTAAGATAAGAAATACTATTATTTCTATTGCATTTGTAGTCTTAAGCAGTAATACATCACGACAATGCACTACAATTACATATTCACTTTTATTTTGTAAGATCTGGAGGTCTAAAAACAAGTTGTTTGGCTTTTTAGGGGCTCCCAGGAATGTAACCCTATTTTGTCTAACACGGCATTTTCAGGAACGTAACTTCCATGTTAAACGACGGTCTACTGTATACTAGGAATATGGTAAAATGAGTTATTTACATTTACATGTGTTAGTTGAAAAAATAAATCATTCTCCTCCCTTTCTGCCCTACATTCATTTGGTACCTTATGGCCCTCGAACTGCTTCATGCTATGACTAGCTTTGACATGTGCAGGCAGTCTGTTCCATGTCTTTATTGCTGTACAATAAAAGGTTTTTGAAGCCTGGCCACTGACTGTGGGTACTACAAAGTTGTGTTCCCTTCCCCAACTACTATGATTGCTTTGGTTCTCAGCCTTGACAAAACTGGCAGCAAGATATTCTGAACACTGTTTGTGAGCAATTTTATAAACTTGATTTAACTTCAATTGTTTTACTCTGTCTTCAACATTCAGCATATCCAATTATTGTAATTCATCCTGGCCTACATGTTCTCTTGAACTCAGGCCTACATGTACTCTTGGACCCAGGCTTACATACTCTCTTGGACCCAGATCCAGGATGAATCTTACCATTTTATTCTAGGTGATTTGTAGTCTAGCTTTCAGTTTTTTTGTCAAGGCAGAGTACCATGAAGAGCAAGTGTAGTCCATATGACATTGTATAAGGGCTAGACATAGGGTCCTGTGAGCCTCAGTAGGTAGACATTGTGCCTCAGTAGGTAAACACTGTGCCTCAGTAGGTAGATACTGTGTCTCAGTAGGTAGACACTGTGCCTCAGTAGGCAGATACTGTGCCTCAGTAGGTAGATACTGTGCCTCAGTAGGTAGACATTGTGATTCATTAGATAAACACTGTGTCTCAGCAGGTAGACACTGTGCTTGTCTGTAGAGGAACTTTAGTCTGGCATTCGCTTTCTTTACTACGCTGTTCCCTATCAATTTTCCTGAAATGCATGGGTCAAAGGGGATTCCCAGATATCTTACTGAGGAAACTAAAGTGATGGGTTCCCCATTACACAGGACATTAAAATTATTTGCCCTTATCAGTTTACTTTTCATGACAAAGAGTATGACTTCCGTTTTCCCGAGGTGTAACGATAGTTTGTTGTCTACTAACCATTTGCTGCAGGACTCCAGCTCTATATCTTGTGGGTCTTTACCTGACACTAACAAAGCACTGTCATCCGCATACAGTAGGAGTTTACACTTGACATTGATGGTCATGTCGTTTAAAAGTAAAAGACCAAAAAACTAAGCCGAATCTGAATTCATGTGAAAAAGTTAGCAGTTAGCATTAGCGTACGCTATTTTTTTTGGCTGTTTAGTGGTTTAGGATTAACGGAGCTAATTTTTTAGTTAGCAGATTAGCAGTTAGCAAAGCTAACTTTTCAGTTAGCTGTGCCCACCACTATTTATAACTATGAATATCTATTTCTGGTATTTCTTTTTTTACATAAACTATAATTAGCATATCTTTTCTCTTTCTCCTATCCTATGAACCAATAAAGGCATTTTTTTTATGCTTTCAGCTTTTCTTCATAACATACATTTTAATGCTCTTGGAGTTACTTAGCTTGTCTAAAGACATTTTCTATCTTGTACATTTTTTTTGGAGGTGAAGTCATTATTATTGCCAATGTATATATTCTAATTTTGAATTAACATATACAGTGGACCCCCGGTTTACGATATTTCATTCCAGAAGTATGTTCAGGTGCCAGCACTGAACGGATTTGTTCCCATAAGGAATATTGTGAATTAGATTAGACCCCCAAACATACACGTACAAACGCACTTACATAAATACACTTACATAATTGGTCGCATTGGGAGCTGATCGTAAAGCGAGGGTCCACTGTACATGATACCCTTCTATGATTTCTTTAAGTGTGAAACAGATAAAAAACTTAAACTGTTGTCAATAGAATTAAAAAAAATTGCACTTAATAAAGTCAATGCTGTTCACTGCTAGAAAAAAGATTTAATGAACTCCAAAATTATCACTCACCTCCATTTGGAAACTTGTGTCTGACTCTTCCATTGGTGTCAAGAAATCTGAACTGAAGATTTCTGTAAACATTAATGAAGCCAGGCCTCCATAATCACCTGTAAGTAAAAAAAAAAGATGACTATCAGTTCATATTATTGCCCTCAACAATAAATTTTGGTAATGTCTTGTTGAGTGAAAGTGGAACAAGTCAATTTGTTTTTCCTTAATGGCCATCTCCCACAATGGCAGGGTGATCCAAAAAAGGAAAACACATTCATCATTATTCTGAATTATAATTGTTATGTTCCTTCTGTATCTGCAAGAGATGTTCTCTTTCACAAACTTGAAGATAATGCATTCACAGATACTGAACTTATATTTCAATGTGAAAAGGAAGCAACATATTTTGTATCTGTGCCCCAATGCTCAGATACTGTATTAGTCAAACATTTAGTATAAGTCTGGGTCAGTTATGATACAAACAGGCTGTGTAACAAAAATATGATACACCCTATAAGCAGGTGAAGTAACAGCGTGTAAAGTCATAGATCTGGAAGCAAAGTTCATGAACATTACTATAATATTGCATAAAAAACACAGATTCATCAACTTAACTCAAAGATAATGCCATTTCACCATACACAAGTCATAATGCTGGGAATCAAGTTTGTAGATGCTATATCATATAAAGACCATCATGAATCAACAAAACAGCTTATAAATAACAGGTAATAAGACATTATGTAGCACCCAGATCAACAGAAATGAGTGTGTAGAACTCATTTATGCTGAGGGAGTACAGTAAATAGTATAGTACTGTACCATATTTTAAAAAAGTTCTTTGTGATACTACCTGGACTTTGCTTGAAGAGGGTTTCAGGGGTCAATGCCCCCGCGGCCTGGTCTGAGACCAGGCCTCGTGGTGGATCAGGGTCTGATCAACTAGTCTGTTACTGCTGGCTGCATGCAAGCTGACGTATGAACCACAGCCTGGTTGGTCAGTTACTGACTTTAGGTGCCTGTTCAGTGCCTTCTTGAAGACAGCCAGGGGTCTATTGGTAATTCCCCTTATGTATGCTGGGAGGCAACTGAACAGTCTTGGGCCCCGGACACTTACTGTGTTGTCTCTCAATGTATTCATGGCACCCCTGCTTTTCATTGGGGGAATGTTGCATCTTCTGCCGAGTCTTTTGCTTTCATAGGGAGTGATTTTCGTGTGCAGGTTTGGTGCCAATCCCTCCAGGACCTTCCAAGTGTATATTATCATGTATCTCTCTCGCCTGTGTTTGAGGAAATACAGATCAACGACCTTCAACCATTCCCAGTAGTTTAGGTGCATTATTGTACTTAAGTGTGCCATGAACGTTCTTTGTACACTCTCCAGGTCTGCAATGTTGCCAGCCTTGAAGGGGGCCGTTAGTGTACAGCAGTATTCCAGCCTAGAGAGCACAAGTGATTTGAAGAGAATCATTATGGGCCTGGCATCCCTAGTTTTGAAGGTTCTCATTATCCATCCTATCATTTTCCTAGCACATGAGATAGATACATTCTTGTGGTCTTTGAAGGCGAGATCCTCTGACATTATCACTCCCAGGTCTGTCACATTATTTTTCCACTCTATTGTATGGTTAGAATTTGTCATATACCCTGATACATTTTTAATTTCTTCAAGTTTCCCATATCTAAGTAGTTGAAATTTCTCCTCACTGAACTTCATATTGTTTAGAGTGGCCCATTTACACTGTTTACTACTACTCTTCGTGTTCTATTTGTCAGGAAGTTGTAGATCCATCTACCAACTTTTCCCATTATTCCTTTATCACGCATTTTGTGTGCTATTACACCATGGTCACACTTGTCAACAGCTTTTGCAAAGTCTGTATATACTATATTTGTATTTTGTTTATCCTCTAAAGCATCCAGGACCCTGTCATAGTGGTCCAGTAGCTGGGACATGCAGGAGCGACCTGCTCTAAACCCGTGTTGCCCTGGGTTGTGTAACTGATGGGTATCTAGGTGGTTGGCGATCTTGCTTCTTAGAACCCTCTCAAAGATTTTTATGATATGGGACGTTAGTGTTATCGGTCTGTAGTTCTTTGCAAATGCTTTACTGCCACCTTTGTGGAGTGGGGCTATATCTGTTGTTTTTAGTGTGTGGGGGATGACCCCTGTGTCCATGCTCCCTCTCCATAAAATGCTGAAGGCACGTGATAGGGGCTTCTTGCAATTCTTGATGAACAAGGAGTTCCATGAGTCTGGGCCTGGGTCAGAGTGCATGGGCACGTCATTTATTGCCTCTTCAAAGTCTTGTGGAGTTAGAATAATATCCGAGATTTTTGAGATGACCAAATTTTGGGTTTCGTTCATAAAGAATTAATTTGGATTTGGGACTCAAGTATCTCACTCATTTCTACTGTACACTCTCAAAATAATTTTCCCATATCAACGTATGTGTACTTTGATATCATTGGTGCTAATTTGAACATCTACTGAAATTCTATTCAAATTAAAATGCTAAAGAAGTGGAATAACATATTAGATGAATTAAAAACTTTCAGCCAGACTTGAGTCCTGGAAATGGGAAGTACAATGATTGTACTTTAAAGGAGGGGTTTGGGATACTGGCAGTTTGGAGGGACATCTAGACTGTCATATCTGAGTGCCTCTGCAAAGACAGTGATTATCTATCAGTGATGGTGAAAGTGTTGAATGATGAAAGTTTTTTTTTTTTTTTTTTTTTTTTTTTTGGGGGGGGGGGGGGGGTTTCATTCTTTTTGGGTCAAACTGCCTCAGTGGGAAATGGCCAACATTAAAAAAAAAAAAAATCATAAATACATCTGATGCAAGTTGAGGTATATGAGGTGCTATCAAAAAGTTCTTTAACTCAAATTTTGGACACACTTCCTGGGAGAAATATGATGGCAGTGTCAATCATGCAATGCAGTATACTCCTTTCTAAAGCAGCATGGTGAGTAACAGTGCAGTTGATCATTCCATCAAGGAAAGACAGGCATTTTATACTGTGTCAGAATGTTGTTGCAATCTTTTGTGTAACAGAATGGAATTTTTGAAACAACAGTGTATGTATGTATCTTTATTTCTACAAGTACATGTACAAGGTACACAGGCCTAGCTGACATCAATGTCATACTACTATAATGCTACTACTGTAATGCTTCAAAACTGTAATGTTCAAATTTCTTTATTCTAAATGCTCAATTGTACTTCATATTGTAAATTGTCCTATTGTAATACTGTAATTTTTATAAAATAATTGAAAACTGCAATTATTCAATACTAAACTTCTCTACTAGACCTATTTAAAGCCATATAGCATTACCTATTAATACTCAAATTTCTTGTCCTCACTATAATTCACCTAATGACCATTTAATCTGTTACAGCCTAATTAATCTTAAGTTAATTTTAAGTTTGCCTGAAATGCTCCGCATATAAGGGGCTTTTGGTATGTACACTCAGCTATTATATTCCTTTGTACAACTATGTAACATGTCAAAAATATTATTATTATTATTATTATTATTATTATTATAATTATTATTATTATTATTATATAGAAAGCCACTTGTTATGCAGAGCATTTCAGGAAAATTAGGTCAGGATGCGACCCACACCAATCGACTAACACCCAGGTACCCATTTTATATTAATGGGTGAACATGGACAGCAGGTGTCTTAAAGGCAACACATCCTAATGTTTTCCTGCCATGCCAGAGATTCGAACTCCAGACCTCAGTGTGTGAGCTGAGTGTGCTAGCGGTCGAGCTACAGGACACCTCTACTGTGTGTGTGTGTGTGTGTGTGTGTGTGTGTGTGTGTGTGTGTGTGTGTGTGTGTGTGTGTGTGTGTGTGTGTGTGTGTGTGTGTGTGTGTGTGTGTGTGTGTGTGTGTGTGTGTGTGTGTGTGTGTGTGTGTGTGTGTGTGTGTGTGTGTGTGTGTGTGTGTGTGTGTGTGTGTGTGTGTGTGTGTGTGTGTGTGTGTGTGTGTGTGTACTCACTTATTTGTGGTTGCAGGGGTCGATTCATAGCTCCTGGCCCCACCTCTTCGCTGATTGCGAAGAGGTGGGGCCAGGAGCTATGACTCGATATTATTTTTTTTTTTATTATCACACTGGCCGATTCCCACCAAGGCAGGGTGGCCCGAAAAAGAAAAACTTTCACCATCATTCACTCCATCACTGTCTTGCCAGAAGGGTGCTTTACACTACAGTTTTTAAACTGCAACATTAACACCCCTCCTTCAGAGTGCAGGCACTGTACTTCCCATCTCCAGGACTCAAGTCCGGCCTGCCGGTTTCCCTGAATCCCTTCATAAATGTTACTTTGCTCACACTCCAACAGCACGTCAAGTATTAAAAACCATTTGTCTCCATTCACTCCTATCAAACACGCTCACGCATGCCTGCTGGAAGTCCAAGCCCCTCGCACACAAAACCTCCTTTACCCCCTCCCTCCAACCCTTCCCAGGCCGACCCCTACCCCGCCTTCCTTCCACTACAGACTGATACACTCTTGAAGTCATTCTGTTTCGCTCCATTCTCTCTACATGTCCGAACCACCTCAACAACCCTTCCTCAGCCCTCTGGACAACAGTTTTGGTAATCCCGCACCTCCTCCTAACTTCCAAACTACGAATTCTCTGCATTATATTCACACCACACATTGCCCTCAGACATGACATCTCCACTGCCTCCAGCCTTCTCCTCGCTGCAACATTCATCACCCACGCTTCACACCCATATAAGAGCGTTGGTAAAACTATACTCTCATACATTCCCCTCTTTGCCTCCAAGGACGAAGTTCTTTGTCTCCACAGACAATTCCATCAATTCTATGATTCACCTCATCTTTCATAGACCCATCCGCTGACACGTCCACTCCCAAATATCTGAATACGTTCACCTCCTCCATACTCTCTCCCTCCAATCTGATATTCAATCTTTCATCACCTAATCTTTTTGTTATCCTCATAACCTTACTCTTTCCTGTATTCACCTTTAATTTTCTTCTTTTGCACACCCTACCAAATTCATCCACCAATCTCTGCAGCTTCTCTTCAGAATCTCCCAAGAGCACAGTGTCATCAGCAAAGAGCAGCTGTGACAACTCCCACTTTGTGTGTGATTCTTTATCTTTTAACTCCACGCCTCTTGCCAAGACCCTCGCATTTACTTCTCTTACAACCCCATCTATAAATATATTAAACAACCACGGTGACATCACACATCCTTGTCTAAGGCCTACTTTTACTGGGAAAAAATTTCCCTCTTTCCTACATACTCTAACTTGAGCCTCACTATCCTCGTAAAAACTCTTCACTGCTTTCAGTAACCTACCTCCTACACCATACACTTGCAACATCTGCCACATTGCCCCCCTATCCACCCTGTCATACGCCTTTTCCAAATCCATAAATGCCACAAAGACCTCTTTAGCCTTATCTAAATACTGTTCACTTATATGTTTCACTGTAAACACCTGGTCCACACACCCCCTACCTTTCCTAAAGCCTCCTTGTTCATCTGCTATCCTATTCTCCGTCTTACTCTTAATTCTTTCAATTATAACTCTACCATACACTTTACCAGGTACACTCAACAGACTTATCCCCCTATAATATTTGCACTCTCTTTTATCCCCTTTGCCTTTATACAAAGGAACTATGCATGCTCTCTGCCAATCCCTAGGTACCTTACCCTCTTCCATACATTTATTAAATAATTGCACCAACCACTCCAAAACTATATCCCCACCTGCTTTTAACATTTCTATCTTTATCCCATCAATCCCGGCTGCCTTACCCCCTTTCATTTTACCTACTGCCTCACGAACTTCCCCCACACTCACAACTGGCTCTTCCTCACTCCTACAAGATGTTATTCCTCCTTGCCCTATACACGAAATCACAGCTTCCCTATCTTCATCAACATTTAACAATTCCTCAAAATATTCCCTCCATCTTCCCAATACCTCTAACTCTCCATTTAATAACTCTCCTCTCCTATTTTTAACTGACAAATCCATTTGTTCTCTAGGCTTTCTTAACTTGTTAATCTCACTCCAAAACTTTTTCTTATTTTCAACAAAATTTGTTGATAACATCTCACCCACTCTCTCATTTGCTCTCTTTTTACATTGCTTCACCACTCTCTTAACCTCTCTCTTTTTCTCCATATACTCTTCCCTCCTTGCATCACTTCTACTTTGTAAAAACTTCTCATATGCTAACTTTTTCTCCCTTACTATTCTCTTTACATCATCATTCCACCAATCGCTCCTCTTCCCTCCTGCACCCACTTTCCTGTAACCACAAACTTCTGCTGAACACTCTAACACTACATTTTTAAACCTACCCCATACCTCTTCGACCCCATTGCCTATGCTCTCATTAGCCCATCTATCCTCCAATAGCTGTTTATATCTTACCCTAACTGCCTCCTCTTTTAGTTTATAAACCTTCACCTCTCTCTTCCCTGATGCTTCTATTCTCCTTGTATCCCATCTACCTTTTACTCTCAGTGTAGCTACAACTAGAAAGTGATCTGATATATCTGTGGCCCCTCTATAAACATGTACATCCTGAAGTCTACTCAACAGTCTTTTATCTACCAATACATAATCCAACAAACTACTGTCATTTCGCCCTACATCATATCGTGTATACTTATTTATCCTCTTTTTCTTAAAATATGTATTACCTATAACTAAACCCCTTTCTATACAAAGTTCAATCAAAGGGCTCCCATTATCATTTACACCTGGCACCCCAAACTTACCTACCACACCCTCTCTAAAAGTTTCTCCTACTTTAGCATTCAGGTCCCCTACCACAATTACTCTCTCACTTGGTTCAAAGGCTCCTATACATTCACTTAACATCTCCCAAAATCTCTCTCTCTCCTCTGCATTCCTCTCTTCTCCAGGTGCATACACGCTTATTATGACCCACTTCTCGCATCCAACCTTTACTTTAATCCACATAATTCTTGAATTTACACATTCATATTCTCTTTTCTCCTTCCATAACTGATCATTTAACATTACTGCTACCCCTTCCTTTGCTCTAACTCTCTCAGATACTCCAGATTTAATCCCATTTATTTCCCCCCACTGAAACTCTCCTACCCCCTTCAGCTTTGTTTCGCTTAGAGCCAGGACATCCAACTTCTTTTCATTCATAACATCAGCAATCATCTGTTTCTTGTCATCCGCACTACATCCACGCACATTTAAGCATCCCAGTTTTATAAAGTTTTTCTTCTTCTCTTTTTTAGTAAATGTATACAGGAGAAGGGGTTACTAGCCCATTGCTCCCGGCATTTTAGTCGCCTCATACGACACGCATGGCTTACGGAGGAAAGATTCTTTTCCACTTCCCCATGGACAATAGAAGAAATAAAAAAGAACAAGAGCTATTTAGAAAAAGGAGAAAAACCTAGATGTATGTATATATATATATGCATGTGCGTGTCTGTGAAGTGTGACCAAAGTGTAAGTAGGAGTAGCAAGATATCCCTGTTATCTAGCGTGTTTATGAGACAGAAAAAGAAACCAGCAATCCTACCATCATGCAAAACAGTTACAGGTTTTTGTTTCACAATCATCTGGCAGGACGGTAGTACTTCCCTGGGTGGTTGCTGTCTACCAACCTACTACCTCGATATGAGGTATGATAAAGCCCCATGAGCTTTATCATACCTCGCCTTAAAACTATGCATGGTTCCCGCCTCCGCTACGTCACTTTCTAGGCTATTCTATGGCCTGACTACTCTATGACTGAAGAAATACTTCCTAACATCCCTTTGATTCATCTGAGTCTTCAACTTCCAATTGTGACCTCTTGTGTCTGTGTCCCATCTCTGGAACATCCCGTCTTTGTCCACCTTGTCTATTCCGCGCAGTATTTAATATGTCGTTATCATGTCTCCCCTGACCCTCCTGTCCTCCAGTGTCGTCAGGCCGATTTCCCTCAACCTTTCTTCATAGGACAATCCCCGTAGCTCTGGGACTAGTCTTGTTGCAAACCTTTGCACTTTCTCTAATTTCTTGACGTGCTTGACTAGGTGTGGATTCCAAACTGGTGCTGCATACTCCAGTATGGGCCTGACGTAAATGGTATACAGAGTCTTGAACGAATCCTTACTGACGTATCGGAACGCTATCCGTAGGTTTGCCAGGCGCCCGTATGCTGCAGCAGTTATCTGATTGATCTGCGCCTCAGGAGATATGCTCGGTGTTATACTCACCCCCAGATCTTTTTCCTTGAGTGAGGTTTGCAGTCTTTGGCCATCTAAACTATATTGTGTTTGCGGTCTTCTTTGCCCTTCCCCAATCTTCATGACTTTGCATTTGGCAGGGTTAAACTCAAGGAGCCAGTTGCTGGACCAGGCTTGTAGCCTGTCCAGGTCTCTTTGTAGCCCTGCCTGATCCTCATCCGATTTGATTCTTCTCATTAACTTCACATCATCTGCAAACAAGGACACTTCTGAGTCTATCCCTTCTGTTATGTTGTTCACATGTACCAAGAACAGCACAGGTCCTAGGACTAACCCCTGTGGAACCCCGCTTGTCACAGGCGCCCACTCTGACACCTCATCACGTACCATGACTCGTTGTTGCCTCCCTGTCAGGTATTCTCTGATCCATTGCAGTGCCTTTCCTGTTATGTGTGCCTGATCCTCTAGCTTTTGCAGTAACCTCTTGTGAGAAACTGTGTAGAAGGCCTTCTTGCAGTCCAAAAAAATGCAGTCAATCCACCCCTCTCTCTCTTGTCTTACTTTTGTCACCTTGTCATAAAACTCTAGTAGGTTTGTGACACAGGATTTTCCTTCCCTGAAACCGTGCTGGTTGTCAATTATACACTTGTTTCTTTCCAGGTGCTCCACCACTCTCCTCCTGATGATCTTCTCCATGACCTTGCATACTATACACGTTAGTGATACAGGTCTGTAGTTTAGTGCCTCATGTCTGTCTCCCTTTTTAAAAATTGGGACTACATTTGCCATCTTCCATACCTCGGGGAGTTGCCCAGTTTCAAATGATGTGTTGAAGATCTTTGTTAATGGTACACACAATATCTCTGCTCCCTCTTTAAGGACCCACGGAGAGATGTTGTCTGGTCCCACCACCTTGACTGTTGTTTTCCTCCTGATGTGGCTGTACAACAGCTTCAGGTCAGTCTTGACTTTCGATACTATGTCGTTTTCATATTGTCGCTGAGCCTCCCTTCTTATCTGTGCATATTCGTTTCTG
Organism: Cherax quadricarinatus; assembly: GCF_038502225.1. Classification (NCBI taxonomy): domain Eukaryota; kingdom Metazoa; phylum Arthropoda; class Malacostraca; order Decapoda; family Parastacidae; genus Cherax; species Cherax quadricarinatus. The sequence continues at coordinate 16,343,301 of NC_091338.1, forward strand.
GCTCTTCGGCTAATCTCTTTATTTTCCTGAGTTCTCTGTCTTCTGTACCTTTTCCATTCTCTAGTACACCTAGTTTTTGCCTCCCTACACCTTTGGGTGAACCAAGGACTCGTTCTGTTCTTCCCATTATTTCTGTTTCCCTTGGGAACAAACCTCTCCTCTGCCTCCTTGCATTTTGTTGCCACAAAGTCCATCATTTCTTGTACTGGTTTTCCTGTCAGTTCCCTCTCCCACTGAATGTCTTGAAGGAAGTTCCTCATGCCTGAGTAGTTCCCCCTTTTATAGTTTGGTTTTCCCACCCTATTCTTGCTACTCTCTCCACTTGGAGCTCAACTATGTAGTCGAAGCACAGAACCACATGATCACTAGCTCCCAGGGGCCTTTCATACATGATATCCTTGATGTCTGAACTACTCAAGGTGAATACAAGGTCCAGTCTTGCTGGTTCATCCTCTCCTCTCTCTCTGGTAGTGTCTCTAACATGTTGATGCATGAGGTTTTCCAGTAACACATCCATCATCTTGGCTCTCCATGTTTCGGGACCCCCAAGGGGCTCCAGGTTTTCCCAGTCAATCTCCTTGTGATTGATATCACCCATAACTAGTAACTTTGCTCCCCCCATGTGTGCTCTCCTGGCCACCTCGGCTAGTGTGTCAATCATTGCTCTGTTGTTCTCATCGTATTCTTCTCTTGGCCTCCTGCAGTTCTGTGGTGGGTTGTACATTACTGCAATTATCACCTTATGTCCCTCAGACTGGATTGTTCCTACTAAGTAGTCCCTTTCGCCCATGCCATCCATTCCTTCCATTTTCTCAAAACCCCACTGGTTTTTAATGAGCAGTGCAACTCCTCCTCCCTCTGTGTTTCCTGAGGATTTGATATCCGGATGGAAAGATTGAATCTGTTATTATTCTGGTGAGTTTTGTTTCTGTGAGTGCTATTATGTCTGGGGATGTCTAGCCCTTCTGTCACGTCATTCACATAAACCAAAAACAGCACTGGTCCTAGGATTGACCCCTATGGAACCCCGCTCGTCACAGGTGCCCACTCTGATACCTCGTCATGTACCATGACTCGTTGCTGCCTTCCTGTCAGGTATTCTCTGATCCAATGCAGTGCCCTTCCTGTTATATGTGCCTGATCCTCTAACTTTTGCACTAATCTCTTGCGAGGAACTATGTCGAAGGCCTTTTTGCAATCTACCCACCCATCTCTCTCGTGCCTTACTTCCATTACCTTGTCATAAAACTCCAGTACATTTGAGACACAGGATTTGCCTTCCCTGAATCCATGCTGGTTGTCATTCATGAGCTTGATCCTCTCTAGGTGCTCCACCACTCTCCTGATAATCTTCTCCATAACTTTGCATAATATACACATCAGTAACACTGGACTATAGTTTAATGCCTCATGCTGGTTTCCTTTCTTAAAAATGGGGACTATATTTGCCGTCATCCATATCTCAGGTAGTTGCCCAGTTTCAATGGACGTGTTGAAAATTGTTAGTGGCACACACAGCATCTCTGCTCCCTCTCTAAGGGCCCATGGAGAGATGCTGTCCAGTCCCACCGCTTTGGGGTATCAAGGTCATTTAGCAATTTCTTCACCTCCTCCGGGGTTGTGTGTATTTCATCGAACACTTGTTGGTATATCTCTTATTGGTGTACCCCTTTGTTCTGACATTACAGAGTCCTTTCTGTCTACACTGTAAATACTTCCTTAAATGCCATGTTGAGCTCCTCACATACTTCCTCGTCATTTCTTGTGAGCTCCCCACCTTCTTTCCTCAGCCTGATTACCAATATGAGCCTAAAGTACACTGTGTACAGGGTCCTGAACGATTCCTTATTAAGGTGGTGGAATGCTGATCTTAGGTTTGCTAGGCATCCATATGCTGCAGCAGTTATTTGGTTGATGTGCACCTCAGGAGATCTGCCTGGTGTTATACTCACCCCAAGATCTTTTTCCTTGAGTAAGGTTTGTAGTCTCTGGCCCCCTAGACTGTACTCCGTCTGCGGTCTTCTTTGCCTTTCCCCAATCTTCGTGACTTTGCACTTGGTGGGGTTGAACTCCAGAAGCCAATTGCTGGACCAGGCCTGCAGCCTGTCCAGATCCCTTTGTAGTTCTGCCTGGTCCTCATCCAATTGAATTCGTCTCATCAACTTCACATCATCTGCAAACAGGGACACTTTGAAGTCTATTCCTTCTGTCATGTCATTCACAAATACCAGAAACAGCACCGGTCCTAGGACTGACCCCTGTGGAGCCCCACTCGTCACAGGCGCCCACTCTGACACCTCGCCACATACCATGACTCACTGCTGTCTTCCTGACAGGTACTCCCTGATCCATTGTAGTGCCTTCCCTGTTATTCCTGCTTGGTCCTCCAGTTTTTGCATTAATCTCTTGTGTGTGCAACTGTGTCAAATTCCATCTTACAGTCCAGGAAAATGCAATCTACCCACCCCTCTCTCTCTTGTCTTACTGCTGTTACCCTGTCCTAGAACTCCAGTAGGTTTGTGACACAGGATTTCCCATCCCTGAAACTGTGTTCGCTGTTGTTGATAAGCTCATTCCTTTCTAGGTGTTCCACCACTCTTCTCCTGATAATCTTCTCCATGACTTTGCATTCTATACATGTCAGTGACACTGGTCTATAGTTTAGTGTTTCTTGTCTGTCTCTTTTAAGAATTGGGACTACATTTGCTGTCTTCCATTGCTCAGGTAATCTCCCTGTTTTAACAGATGTTTTGAATATTGTTGTTAGGGGGACACATATTGCCTCTGCTCTCTCTCTCAGGACCCATGGAGAGATGTTACACAGCCCCATCGCCTTTGAGGTATCTAGCTCGCTCAGCAGCCTCTTCACTTCTTCCTCAGATATATGTACTGTGTCCAACACTTGGTGGTGTACCCCCCTCTCTGTCCTTCTGGAGTCCCTTTTGTCTCCTCTGTGAACACTTTTTTTGAATCCCATGTTGAGTTCCTCACATACTTCATGGTCGTTTCTTGTGATCTCTCCTCCTTCCTTCCTTAGCCTGATTGCCTGGTCCTTGACTGTTGTTTTCCTCCTGAAGTGGCTGTACAACAGCTTCAGGTCAGATTTGGCTTTTGCTGCTATGTCATTTTCATATTGTCGTTGGGCCTCCCTTCTTACGTGTGCTATTCATTTCTGGCTCTCTGATTGCTCTCCTTATTCTCCTGGATCCTTTGCCTTCTATACTTCCATTCCCTAACACACCGGGTTTTGGCCTCCCTGCACCTTTGGGTAAACCACAGGCTCATCCTGGCTTTTTCATTATTCCTGTCACCCTTGGGGACACACCTCTCCTCAGCTTCCTTGTACTCACCTATTTGTGGTTGCAGGGGTAGTGTGTGTGTGTGTGTTTGTGTGTGTGTGTGTGTGTGTGTGTGTGTGTGTGTGTGTGTGTGTGTGTGTGTGTGTGTGTGTGTGTGTGTGTGTGTGTTTGTGTGTGTGTGTATTTTTGTATGTGTACTCACCTAGTTGAGGTTGCAGGGGTCGAGTCCAAGCTCCTGGCCCCGCCTCTTCACTGGTCACTACTAGGTCACTCTCCCTGAACCATGAGCTTTATCGTACCTCTGCTTAAAGCTATGTATGGATCCTGCCTCCACTACATCGCTTCCCAAACTATTCCACTTACTGACTACTCTGTGGCTGAAGAAATACTTCCTAACATCCCTTTGATTCATCTGTGTCTTCAGCTTCCAACTGTGTCCCCGTGTTGCTGTGTCCAATCTCTGGAACATCCTGTCTTTGTCCACCTTGTCCAGTATTTTGTATGTCGTTATCATGTCCCCCCAATCTCTCCTGTCCTCCAGTGTCGTCAGGTTGATTTCCATTAACCTCTCCTCATAGGACATACCTCTTAGCTCTGGGACTAGTCTTGTTGCAAACTTTTGCACTTTCTCTAGTTTCTCTACATGCTTGGCTAGGTGTGGGTTCCAAACTGGTGCCACATACTCCAATATGGGCCTAACGTACACGGTGTACAGGGTCCTGAACGATTCCTTATTAAGATGTCGGAATGCTGTTCTGAGGTTTGCTAGGCGCCCATATGCTGCAGCAGTTATTTGGTTGATGTGCGCTTCAGGAGATGTGCCTGGTGTTATACTCACTCCAAGATCTTTTTCCTTGAGTGAGGTTTGTAGTCTCTGGCCCCCTAGACGGTACTCTGTCTGCGGTCTTCTTTGCCCTTCCCCAATCTTCATGACTTTGCACTTGGTGGGATTGAATTCTAGGAGCCAATTGCTGGACCAGGTCTGCAGCCTGTCCAGATCCCTTTGTAGTTCTGCCTGGTCTTCGATCGAGTGAATTCTTCTCATCAACTTCACGTCATCTGCAAACAGGGACACCTCAGAGTCTATTCCTTCCGTCATGTCATTCACAAATACCAGAAACAGCACTGGTCCTAGGACTGACCCCTGTGGGACCCCGCTGGTCACAGGTGCCCACTCTGACACCTCGCCACGTACCATGACTCGCTGCTGTCTTCCTGACAAGTATTCCCTGATCCATGGTAGTGCCTTCCCTGTTATCCCTGCTTGGTCCTCCAGTTTTTGCACCAATCTCTTGTGTGGAACTATGTCAAACGCCTTCTTGCAGTCCAAGAATATGCAATCCATCCACCCCTCTCTCTCTTGTCTTACTGCTGTCACCATGTCATAGAACTCCAGTAGGTTTGTGACACAGGATTTCCCGTCCCTGAAACCATGTTGGCTGCTGTTGATGAGATCATTCCTTTCTAGGTGTTCCACCACTCTTCTCCTGATAATCTTCTCCATGATTTTGCATACTATACATGTCAGTGACACTGGTCTGTAGTTTAATGCTTCATGTCTGTCTCCGTTTTTAAAGATTGGGACTACATCTGCTGTCTTCCATGCCTCAGGCAATCTCCCTGTTTCGATAGACGTATTGAATATTGTTGTTAGGGGTACACATAGCGCCTCTGCTCCCTCTCTCAATATCCATGGGGAAATGTTATCTGGCCCCATTGCCTTTGAGGTATCTAGCTCACTCAGAAGCCTCTTCACTTCTTCCTCGGTTGTGTGCACTGTCTCTAGCACATGGTGGTGTGCCCCACCTCTCCGTCTTTCTGGAGCCCCATCTGTCTCCTCTGTGAACACTTCTTTGAATCTCTTGTTGAGTTCCTCACATACTTCACGGTCATTTCTTGTTGTCTCTCCTCCTTCCTTCCTTAGCCTGATTACCTGGTCCTTGACTGTTGTTTTCCTCCTGATGTGGCTGTACAACAGTTTCGGGTCAGATTTGGCTTTCACTGCTACGCCATTTTCATATTGTCTTTGGGCCTCCCTTCTTATCTGTGCATATTCGTTTCTGGCTCTACGACTGCTCTCCTTATTCTCCTGGGTCCTTTACCTTCTATATTTCTTCCATTCCCTAGCACACTTGGTTTTTGCCTCCCTGCACCTTTGGGTAAACCATGGGCTCATTCTGGTTTTTTCATTATTCCTGTTACCCTTGGGTACAAACCTCTCCTCAGCCTCCTTGCATTTTGTTGCTACATATTCCATCATCTCATTAACTGGCTTCCCTGCCAGTTCTCTGTCCCACTGAACCCCATTCAGGAAGTTCCTCATTCCTGTGTAGTCCCCTTTCTTGTAGTTTGGCTTCATTCGTCCTGGCTTTCCTGCTTCTCCCTCCATTTGTAGCTCTACTGTGTATTCGAAGCTTAAAACCACATGGTCACTGGCCCCAAGGGGTCTTTCATATGTGATGTCCTCGATATCTGCACTACTCAAGGTGAATACTAAGTCCAGCCTTGCTGGTTCATCCTCTCCTCTCTCTCTTGTAGAGTCCCTTACATGTTGGTACATGAAGTTTTCCAGTACCACCTCCATCATCTTAGCCCTCCATGTATCTTGGCCCCCATGTGGGTCCAAGTTCTCCCAATCGATCTCCTTGTGGTTAAAGTCACCCATGATCAGGAGCTTTGCCCTGCATGCATGAGCTCTTCTGGCCACTGTAGCCAGTGTGTCAACCATCGCTCTATTGCTCTCGTCGTACTCTTGCCTTGGCCTCCTGCTGTTCTGTGGTGGGTTATACATCACTGCTATTACCACCTTGGGACCTCCAGAGTGAAGCGTTCCCGCTATGTAATCACTTTCTTCTCCACTGTCTCCTCTCTCCAGCTCATCAAAATTCCAGCGATTTTTGATCAGCAATGCCACTCCTCCACCCCCCCTGTTCCCTCTGTCTTTCCTCAGGATTTGGTATCCCGTTGGAAAGATGGCATCTGTTATCATACCTGTAAGCTTGGTTTCTGTGAGAGCTATGATGTCCGGTGATGCCTCTTTGACTCTTTCATGCCACTCCTCCCACTTATTTGTTATTCCATCAGCGTTTGTGTACCATACCTTCAGTTTCCTTTCCAACACTGTGGTTTGGGGGGCCTGTGAGGGTGGGAGACCTGGTAGCATACTGTGGGATTCTATAGCTCGGTGTTGGGTGGATGCTGTGGGTATGGATTGTAGTGTGTGTTGGGATGGTGTGATAGGTTGTATGGTTCTGAGAATAGTTGTGTGTGTGCTTGCCCTTGCTTCTCTGTTCTGCTCTGACTGACCTCTGCTGGTTCCATCCTTGTCTCTTTTCCTAGCTCCTTTCGCTTTTTTCTCCTCTCCCTCAGCTGCTGTCGTTCTGATTGTGTTCTGTCTCTGTCTAGGAACACCCTCTTGTACTCATCCGAGTATTTCAATCGTGGTTTCTCTTGGAGGATCCTGTTCCGCACTGTTTCCGTCCTGAGAATCAGCTTGATTGGTCGGTTTCTTCCCTTCGAGTACCCCCCTATTCTCTGAAAATTTACAATCTCGTCCCTCTCTTCACCTATTTCCGTGATGATTTTCTCAATCTCCTTTCTTTCTTCCTGCTGCCTTTCAGTGTGTGTCCTTTCCTCTCTCTCCTGAAGCCCATGGATAAACACTGATTTTGCCCTTTCCTCCTCCCATTGCCTCACCCTCTGTGACTCTGGATCCTGCCTGTATGTGGTCAGTTTCTCCCTTGATTTTTCCAGTGGCTCTTGATAGCATGGTTGTGCCTCAGCATTCGACCTATCACCCTCTCCATCTGCACCCAGCTGTTCTTCCCTTTCACTCCTTGGCAGGCTGATATGACCTTAGCATAATTCATAATTCCTTCCTTCCTGTTCGGCCTCGCAGCTTCATATGCTGTGTCTTCTCTGGTCACTGCCCCTGTAACTCGCTTCAGCCTATTTATCTCAACTTCTAGGACCCTTATCTTGGCTACTGCAGTTTCGACTTGTGCCTCCCAATTCTTTGTCTCCTTCTCCAACCTCTTTTCCAATTTCACAGAGAGCTCTTTCTCCATTGTGTGTGTGTGTGTGTGTGTGTGTGTGTGTGTGTGTATGAGTGTTTATGAGTGTGTATGAGTGTGTATGAGTGTGTGATTGTGTGTGTGTATGTGTGTGTGATTGTGTGTGTGTGTGTGTGTGTGTGTGTGTGTGTGTGTGTGTGTGTGTGTGTGTGTGTGTGTGTGTGTGTGTGTGTACTCACCTATTTGTGGTTGCAGGGGTCGAGTCATAGCTCCTGGCCCCGCCTCTTCGCTGATTGCTACTAGGTCCTCTCTCTCCCTGCCCCATGAGCTTTATCATACCTCGCCTTAAAACTATGTATGGTTCCCGCCTCCACTACGTCACTTTCTAGGCTATTCCACGGTCTGACTACTCTATGATTGAAGAAATACTTCCTAACATCCCTCTGATTCATCTGAGTCTTCAACTTCCAATTGTGACCTCTTGTGTCTGTGTCCCCTCTCTGGAACATCCCGTCTTTGTCCACCTTGTCTATTCCGCGCAGTATTTTATATGTCGTTATCATGTCTCCCCTGACCCTCCTGTCCTCAAGTGTCGTCAGGCCGATTTCCCTCAACCTTTCTTCGTAGGACAATCCCCATAGCTCTGGGACTAGCCTTGTTGCAAACCTTTGCACTTTCTCTAATTTCTTGACGTGCTTGACTAGGTGTGGATTCCAAACTGGTGTGTGTGTGTATGAGTGTGTGTGTGCATAAGTGTGTGTGTGTGTGTGTGTGTATGAGTGTATGTGTGTATGAGTGTATGTGTGTATGAGTGTATGTGTGTATGAGTGTGTGTGTGTATGAGTGTATGTGTGTATGTGTGCATGAGTGTGTGTGTGTATGAGTGTATGTGTGCATGAGTGTGTGTGTGTGTATGAGTGTGTGTGTGTATGAGTGTGTGTGTATGAGTGTGTGTGTATGAATGTGTGTGTGTATGAGTGTGTACCCACCTAGTTGTACTCACCTAGTTGAGGTTGCAGGGGTCGAGTCCAAGCTCCTGGCCCCGCCTCTTCACTGGTCGCCACTAGGTCACTCTCCCTGAACCATGAGCTTTATCGTACCTCTGCTTAAAGCTATGTATGGATCCTGCCTCCACTACATCTCTTCCCAAACTATTCCACTTCCTGACTACTCTATGGCTGAAGAAATACTTCATAACATCCCTGTGATTCATCTGTGTCTTCAGCTTCCAACTGTGTCCCCTTGATACTGTGTCCAGTCTCTGGAACATCCTGTCTTTGTCCACCATGTCAATTCCTCTCAGTATTTTGTAAGTCGTTATCATGTCCCCCCTATCTCTCCTGTCCTCCAGTGTCGTCAGGTTGATTTCCGTTAACCTCTCCTCGTAGGACATACCTCTTAGCTCTGGGACTAGTCTTGTGGCAAACCTTTGCACTTTCTCTAGTTTCTTTACGTGCTTGGCTAGGTGTGGGTTCCAAACTGGTGCCGCATACTCCAATATGGGCCTAACGTACACGGTGTACAGGGTCCTGAACGATTCCTTATTAAGATGTCGGAATGCTGTTCTGAGGTTTGCTAGGCGCCCATATGCTGCAGCAGTTATTTGGTTGATGTGCGCTTCAGGAGATGTGCCTGGTGTTATACTCACCCCAAGATCTTTTTCCTTGAGTGAGGTTTGTTGTCTCTGGCCCCCTAGACTGTACTCCGTCTGTGGTCTTCTTTGCCCTTCCCCAATCTTCATGACTTTGCACTTGGTGGGATTGAACTCCAGGAGCCAATTGCTGGACCAGGTCTGCAGCCTGTCCAGATCCCTTTGTAGTTCTGCCTGGTCTTCGATCGAATGAATTCTTCTCATCAACTTCACGTCATCTGCAAACAGGGACACCTCAGAGTCTATTCCTTCCGTCATGTCGTTCACAAATACCAGAAACAGCACTGGTCCTAGGACTGACCCCTGTGGGACCCCGCTGGTCACAGGTGCCCACTCTGACACCTTGCCACGTACCATTACTCGCTGCTGTCTTCCTGACAAATATTCCCTGATCCATTGTAGTGCCTTCCCTGTTATCCCTGCTTGGTCCTCCAGTTTTTGCACTAATCTCTTGTGTGGAACTGTGTCAAACGCCTTTTTGCAGTCCAAGAAAATGCAATCCACCCACCCCTCTCTCTCTTGTCTTACTGCTGTCACCTTGTCATAGAACTCTAGTAGGTTTGTGACACAGGATTTCCCGTCCCTGAAACCATGTTGGCTGCTGTTGATGAGATCATTCCTTTCTAGGTGTTCCACCACTCTTCTGATAATCTTCTCCATGATTTTGCATACTATACATGTCAGTGACACTGGTCTGTAGTTTAATGCTTCATGTCTGTCTCCTTTTTTAAAGATTGGGACTACATTTGCTGTCTTCCATGCCTCAGGCAATCTCCCTGTTTCGATAGATGTATTGAATATTGTTGTTAGGGGTACACAAAGCACCTATGCTCCCTCTCTCAGGAACCATGGAGAGATGTTGTCTGGTCCCATTGCCTTTAAGGTATCTGGCTCACTCAGAAGCCTCTTCACTTCTTCCTCGGTTGTGTGCACTGTGTCTAGCACCTGGAGCCCCTTCTGTCTCCTCTGTGAACACTTCTTTGAATCTTTTGTTGAGTTCATCACATACTTCACGATCATTTATTGTTGTCTCTCCTCCTTCCTTCCTTAGCCTGATTACCTGGTCCTTGACTGTTGTTTTCCTCCTGATGTGGCTGTATAACAGCTTCGGGTCAGATTTGGCTTTCGCTGCTATGTCGTTTTCATATTGTCGTTGGGCCTCCCTTCTTATCTGTGCATATTCGTTTCTGGCTCTACGACTGCTCTCCTTATTCTCCTGGGTCCTTTGCCTTCTAAATTTCTTCCATTCCCTAGCACACTTGGTTTTTGCCTCCTTGCACCTTTGGATGAACCATGGGCTCATCCTTGCTTTTTCATTATTCCTGTTTCCCTTGGGTACAAACCTCCCTTCAGCCTCCTTGCACATTGTTGCTACATATTCCATCATCTCATTAACTGGCTTCCCTGCCAGTTCTCTGTCCCACTGAACCTCGTTCAGGAAGTTCCTCATTTCCTTGTAGTCCCCTTTCCTGTAGTTTGGTTTCATTTGTCCTGGCCTTCCTGCTTCCCCCTCCACTTGTAGCTCTACTGTGTATTCGAAGCTCAAAACCACATGATCGCTGGCCCCAAGGGGTCTTTCGTATGTGATGTCCTCAATATCTGCACTGCTCAAGGTGAATACTAAGTCCAGTCTTGCTGGCTCATCCTCTCCTCTCTCTCTCTTGTAGTGTCCCTTACGTGTTGGTACATGAAGTTTTCCAGTACCACCTCCATCATCTAAGCCCTCCATGTATCTTGGCCCCCATGTGGGTCCAAGTTCTC